>NW_024081155.1:268668-546168 GCF_003009895.1 Hyaena hyaena
GGGATGGGCATGGAGGAGGACACTTGTGGGGATGAGCACTGAGTGTTATGTGGAAACTAATTTGACAATAAACTATTTGTAAAAAAAAAATAAATAAAGTATCATAACCTCCAAACATTGTTCTTAAATATTGGAATATTAAATCCAAGAATGCCAGCAGTTCAAGGTGGAAATTCCAATATTTACTGTAATATACCTATCATGTTTAAATGGTAGGTTTTTGTTATAATAGTTCAAACTGCAGCATCTTTTTCTGCGTTTGATGGCTTTCTGTAGAAATTCCCCAGGCTGCCAGACCAAATTTCTCACCCGGACTCGGGGTCTCTCAACGCCTATCCAACAGGGCACTGATGCTGCCAAGTTGGCATCAACTCTCTGATTAGCTTCAAGAAGACTTGAGACAGAAGCTGTCAGCACTTCATCTTTGGCATCTAAGTGGCTGTGAAAGATGATCACGATTTAGTCAAAAGACATAATCTTGTCTGGTTACACTTGAGAAAAATCATGTTTAACTAAAGAACACATACTGTTATCCTTTCCTGTCGAAACCGTGTTCATAAACATCATGGGGATGGTGACTAACTTTTTATTATCTTTCTGTTTATAGTTTAAAGAAGTAATTCTGTAAAAATTAAGAAAGAGGACAGAAACACTAATTTTCTGAGATCATTTAAAATATTTAAGAATTTGCATTCAATAATAATTTAATTCACAAAAATAGAGCAATTGAAGCCATTGCAGCTCCCCCCCTCCCCACACACACAAAGAAAGCAGAGTCTTGTAATCCTTTTGTGTTTAAAGATGGAGTATTTAAAACAGTTTGCTCTTACTTCTACATTTTCTTAAATGCTTTAATTGATGCTAGAAAATATTGTCAAGCGTATTAAATTTTAGAATCTGTAACAGTAGAAACATAGCAATCATTTATTTATTTTTCTATATCTTTGAGTAAGTATTGAGAATTAATGATTCCCTTAGTTTTCTTACCTAAAGAAATGTAAATGCTCATATCTAATTCACCAAAGTTTGATTAAAGACAAATATCTTTATGGCAGTGGACCAAACGATCAATTTTCCAAGAGATATTAAGAAGTATTTCTTGGTAAATAATTCGGTGGTTAAATAATTTGAGGAAAAACTGGAATCAGTACAGGTAAGTTGAATGAATGCCTGCAGGACTTCTCAGCACTTTAAAATTGCTAATGTTCATTCTGATACTCTAAGAGATGTTCATAGCATCCAGAATGTCCTATAAGTGTTTGAAAACATCCCTCTTTGCAAACAATATCTAGTGATACCTGTTGAGGAATGTGTGTTACATGCAGTATAACTGGGAAACTGCTACTGCAAGGTTTTGTAGAATCTGCAGTATAAAAGTCTGAATATCATCTTATAATAGCTTTTGCTCTTAATTCCTCTGAATAATATTTATTGAGGATATTTCCTTTTAGGCACCATGCTGAGTGGCTCTGTACTAGAATTCCTTTCTATTTCAGCTTTATAGTATGGCTTAGATCCAGTGCTTCATGTATGAGCACAAATAAATATCACCAGGGAAAACAATTTTATGCCATCTTTAGATGATGGTTCAATTAAAAATACAGTTCACTGGTCTTAACTCCTTATTTACTATTGTACATGTGGTTAATAACTGCAGTGTGAAATCATTTTAATGTTTTTCATATGTTCATATGTTTTAATTATTATGACTTTTAAAACTTGATGTGGGAAAGGTTAGTCCTTAGATAAGGATTAACATGGTTTTTGATTACTTGCCTCTAATTTCTCAGGAGTTTCTTTTATGTGAGTTTCATTGTACTAGAAATGCAGTCATGTAAAAATATTATATGATCTTCTCCATTTTGGGAATCAGTTCACTCCTGAATTCCATAGTGATTTCTGTGGGGTGCAAAGCAGTTACTATGTTTTTTGAATTATATTTTATATGTGTTTAAAATGAAGAGTAATATTGATGTTATAATAAATGATATGACACATAGTCTGCAAGGAAGAGGAATGTACAACTTAAAGACAGTTTACCTTGAGGATTGTGATACAAAGGTATAGTCTTTCTAAGACAGGAATGTACATCAGCTGTCAGAGTGAACTAGAAATTATAGCTCTGCCTTATTGGGACATAACATGAGCTCAAGTGACCCCTGTTCTCATTGTTCATCTGTGTCTGACACTTTCCATTAAGAAGACATGATTGGGTCGGTTTTCTGTGATCCAATATGGAACACCTCTGATAAACAAGACTTCAAATCAAGGTATCTCAGAAAGGCAATTGGCCTTCTAGTGCCCTGACTTCCCTTTGGCTTGTGCACAAATTCAGCCCACGTCCAGTCAGTGGAGGACAGCCCCTAGGATAGCTTCTCTCTGTTCACGTTACACATAATCCAGGCAGAGCTGCTCTGCAAAAAGCATTTTACGTGGTGCCTTTTTTCTCAGAGGGCCAATGTTTCAGATACTTGGAGACTCCATGGCCTGTCAAGTACACACATGTCGAAGCAATGTAGGTAAGAGACTATTCTGACGATTTATGGAAAGTAACATTTTAATCTAGAGCTTTCTGTTTGCATAAAGCATAAGTCTAGAATAAAACCTTTTCATTTTCATGCTCAGTCTTTGCAGGTTTTTGTAATTTGCTGAGTTTGCCCTCATAAATATGCCATCATAAATAAATACCTGCCTCTAGAAAGCATATATCTTTGGGTAAATATCTTAAGTAAATGGTAAATTACATATATGGCCATTTAGATTTGCTATAAATAGTAATGGAATATTTTAAAATATATGAAAATTAAATAAGCTTGTTTTTGTTTTGAAATCAGTGGTTCTCAACATTTTTCTCTTCCCTAGTACCATACCATGACCCAGCACATTCTCATCAGTAACATTCTCTCTCAACACATGGTGCTTCTAAAGTGAGGGCCATCAGTGTCAGTCTTCATGAGTGACAATGAACAAAGTTTGAAGATCTCTTGTGGAAGCTTTTTCCAGAGTAGAGTTGACCCATCTGACATAATAAAGATCAATGGCTATTAGGCTGCTGCTGGAAATCATAAAAATAGATTATATACTTGAAACAGACATTTTACTTAATAAAAAAATACAAGTATATTCATTTATTCATCTTTTCTTTTAGGCCCAACACCTTTTCTTTATTCAGGTTCTAAGTCATTTTTGCAAAAACTTCTTAATGAATCATTTTTAATTTCCAATTTCACTTTTATTACAATGGGATAAAACATAAATGTGTTGCTCTTTCAGCATTATGATCCAGCGATCCCACTTCTGAGTATTTATACAAAGGAATTTAAATTAGAATCTTGCAGCGATGTTGCGCTCCCATGCTGATTGCAACATTAATCACAGTCACCAAACTTGGAAACAACCTAAATGTCCATCAGCAGATGAGTGGATAATGCAATTGTTACATATATGAATATTATTCACTCTTAAAAAAGAAAGGAAGTCCTATCATTTGTGACAATGTGGAAGACATTATCCTAAGTGAAGTAAGCCATGCAGAAATACATATCCTGTGTCGCTTCACTTATATGGAGTAACTCACTTTAATCCAGTTGTTTCAAAACTGAAAACTTGGGTTGCATAGAAATAACCTTTGTCTTTTCACTTACACTTTGTCTTTTTGCCTGAGTTGTAATTGCATAATTACATTATACAGTAAACTAGTAAACAAACAGACTGTTACTCAGTAGACAGCTCTCTCTGGTCCAGGAAGCATGCAGTGTTGAGGGAAGAGAGATGCCCTTGAATACAGAAAACCTATTACAAAAAAAAAAAAAAATGGGGGTGCCTGGGTGGCTCAGTCGGTTAAGTGTCCGACTTCGGATCAAGTCATGATCTCACGGTTCGTGGGTTCGAGCCCCACGTTGGGCTCTGTGCTGACAGCTAGCTCAGAGCCAGGATCCTGTTTCAGATTCTGTATCTCCCTCTCTCTGACCCTCCCCTGCTCACGTTGTCTCTCTCTCTCTCAGAAATAAATAAAAACATTTAAAATAATTAAAAAAACATGCTGGTCTTAAACCTCCTCACTGGAGTTTATGAGAAGTCCTTCCTAGCTCCCTACTTCCCTGTCCTATGCCGTGCTCTCCTACTCACCTCCTTCTTTGAGAACAAGCACTTTCAATTGGTTAGTACCATTTGTTGCATACTGCCATCTTCTTGAATAGTTTTCTTTTCCTTACAAAAATGGAGTTTGTGGATATTTTTTAATCTCCTGATGTGACCTATTTATTAAGGGGTGGAATCACTTTCCAGTTGCTCAGAAGTTTATGAGACAGGTATTGTCCAGGCAAGGGTGAAGAAAAAACTCACTTCAGTATTTATCTTCTTTACCCCCTTGCCTGCTCTAATTTTCCAGTAGTGTAAATCTCCCAATCTATCATAGAATGCCTTCTGAGACTGCAACACAACTCAAGCAGGATGAGCTGTGAGCATCTTAAACTTAGCTAAAGGCCCCAGAAATCATAATCCTCATAGAAAAATATCCTTGGGGCCATTGTAATGGACACTGGCCAAAGACCAAATTAAGGGATTGATGTTTCGAGGTTAGCATCCCTCAGGAGGCACCCTTCCACCAACCCCACATGAATATTAACAGCCAAAGAATAAAGCCATAAATTCTCATCCTAAATGGACATCAAAATCCTTTGTGAAATTTTGAAAATACAGAAATCCATGTCCTCTCTTACAGTTACCAAATTAGAATATTCCAGAACAGGGGCCTAGATTAAGGAATTAGTTTTTAAAACATTGCAGGTAATTGCAGTCTTCATCCAAGTTTGTAAAGTCACTGGAATAAGTATATGAAACATAGTTTTATTTTTGGAAATTGAGTTTCTAAATGATCAGTGTTTTCCTTCTTACATATGAATGTGTCTTTTAGTTTAGGACAGCTTTCACCTTGGCAAAGAAAGTCATTGCAGAAACTGAAAAACACACCTTCTGATAATATATTGGGCAGGGAGGCATTGGCTCAGTGAATCGGTGCCAAATAGGCAGGCTGTCCTCCAGGGTCTTTTCTGTTCCCTCTGAACCCAAAGGAGTGCTCTTGCTTAAATCAGCTGCTTCTCAAAATATTTATGTGCATAAGTATTAACTGGGGGCAGGCAGGGGTGGGGAGGATAAAGTTGGATTGAGGTGGGGCCTGAGATTGTGCATTTCCACTGAGCTCCCTGGTGATGCTGCCACTGGTCCAGGGATCACACTGTGTAGCCAGGGTTTAGGTATCTTCTTGGCATTCAACATTTATGTCTACTTTCTCTGATACTTGTTTTACCTTGAAAACTGATAAAATTTATTTGTTCCCCTTCAATAATGAAATCCCTGGAAAATGAGGAAAAAAAGGAGAAGAAAAGAACACATCTTTCATCAGTTTAAATGGAGAGATGAGGCGGCGGAATGTATTCATGCTGGACCTTTAGTGGTATTAGCTCTCTGCCTGTGAATACCAGGAACTGAGTCAGCTCACTGTAACTGAGATCAGATCAGCTAATCTCCTAATGGAGCTAACCATCTGAGTCTCCCCTCGGGCTCACAATACTAAATGCCAGTGACTGACTTGTTTCAGGGTTTTTGTTAATTGTAAATGGTGTAGAGGATTGGTTAGTATGAATATTCAGGCATCGTGGAGGCATTTTGCTCTTCTTTCAATGTATCGTCAGTGGTGTAGCATTTCTAGTGTAACAGCAATTTTCCTCTTTTATAGCGAAGTGAGAGTTTTGGACTGAATTCTAACACAGAGTGTATGAATCCTTCTTACAGATAACTGTGTTCCCGTGTTTCCTCAAAGAGCATAAATATTTTAGTGAGTGTTGTCACTGTGTTTGTCTTCATACAGCCCAGTGAATGTCTGCATACTTGAATACTGAGGGAAAACTGTTTCACTTACAAAAAGGCATATAATGCAGTGAAAGTTGCAAACCTTTCCCAAATCTTCATCTGCTTTCCCTGAGATCTTGTGGGAAATATCCCCTGGTGAGCATTTACTCTTATCTTCATGGACACTATCTGCCCTTCTTTCTATGCATGCAGATACCAACCTTCATTAATCAATATTTGCTGGGCTTTAATTAGGCAGTGTGTGGTGCCCACAAATACAGCATTAATGAAACAAGAAATTCAGCCTGCCCCTAAGGGGCTTAGAGTCCATTTTCTCTCAGTTTGCACAAGGAACTGAGCAGAAAATTATCCAGTTGAAGTATAATAATATATATAGTTTTAAAGTGCATTCAAGGTACCCCAATGTTCATAGCAGCACTCTCAACAATAGCTAAAACATGGAAAGAGCCTAAGTGTCCATCAATGGATGAATGGATCAAGATGTGGTTTATCTATACCATGGAATACTACATGGCAATGAGAAAGAATGAAATCTGGCCATGTGTAGCAACATGGGTGGACCTTGAGGGTGTTATGCTGAGCGAAATAAGTCAGGCAGAGAAGGACAAATATCACATGTTTGCACGTATAGGAGGATTAGGAGGAACTTAACTGAGGACCATAGGGGAGAAGAAGGGGGGAAATGATGGGGGAAAGGGAGAGAGGCAAACCATGAGAGACTCTTGAATGCTGAGAAACAAACTGAGGACTGATGGATGTGGGGGGGGGGGGGGGGAGATGGGCATGGAGGAGGGCACTTGTGGGGATGAGCACTGGGTGTTATATGGAAACCAACTTGACAATAAACTATTTGTAAAAAAAATAAAGTGCTTTCAGGATTCATTGTCACTTCTGTCTTCATTAGCATTTCTTAAAAAAAAGGAAACAATATAGTTTAGGCACTAAGTACAAGAGAATGTGCTAAAGGAGATTAAATAACACTAGGATAGAGGTGATAGGAATTCTAATAACCTACCCACTGTGTATCAGTTCTTCCACATTTACTGAGCACGTACTAGGTGCAACCAAAAAAGATAACAGTTTTATGGTAACAGTATGTTTTTATAGAGTATAAGAATGTTGTCTCAATAAGTAGCACACCTAAACACAGATGTTCTCTTGCCTCATCTGTAAAAACAGATAATATCCTACTTGTTTAAACACAGTGAACTGACCCTGATGTTTATAGCAGCATTACAATAATAGCCATTTATGGAGAGAGCCCAAATGTCCATCGACTGATAAATAGGTAAAGGAGATATGGTACATATATGCAAGGGAATATTATTCAGACATAAAACAAGAATGAAATTTTGCCATTTGAAAAGACATAGATGGAGCTAGAGAGTATTATGCTAAGTGAAATAAATCAGTTAAAGACAAATACCATATGATTTCACTTGTAAGTGGGATTAAAGAAAATAGATGAACATGAAGGAAAGGGAAAAATAGAAAGGGAGGCAAACCATTGAGAAGACTTACCTATAGAGAACAAACTGAGGGTTGCTTGAGGGGAGGTAGTCAGGGAATGGGTTAAGTGGATGATGGGTATTAAGGAGGGCACTTGTGATAAGCATTGGGTATTATATGTAAGTGATGAATCCTTAAATTCTGCTCCTGAAATTAATATTACACTACATGTTAACTGACTAGAATTTAAATAAAAACTTGAAAATTAAAAAAAAAAAAAGGCAATGAGCTGACACAAGTGATTTCTGGTTTTATTTCTATGTGATAATATCTAAGAAGGAGAGGCAAGGTAGATGGGTAAAACTATTAGCTGAAGCCTAACGTGACTTTCTGGGACAGTATTAGAAGTGAAAGCCAGCTTGTAGTTTCTGTCATTGAATGTGAGATTCATCTTCTCCTCCTCCTCCCAAAAGATACCAATTATCCTTTTACCAGTTAGCCAGTAATATCTGGGGCTTAGAACATAGACCCACATGCCCATTTCTTCAATGAGCAGAAAAGCTATATTTAAACATTACCAGCTTGCTCTTACTCCATAAAAACCCAGTGGGTTTAGAGTCTAAGGCCATGTGTGACTTAGTGTCTCCTATGCCTCTGAAAAGAGTCCTTCCATTCGTTTCTGTAAGAAGACAACTGGTAGGTATGCACACAAATGTCTTAGCTGTGACTAGACTTGGTTCTCTAATTCCCATTGGAATTTCATCATAAGAATAACTCTAAAGAACAGGAAACCATCAAAACCCTAGAGGAGAAAGCAGGGAACAACCTCCCTGACCTCAACCGCAGCAATTTCTTACTGGACACATTCCCAAAGTCAAGGGAATCGAGAGCAAAAATGAACTATTGGGACCTCATCAAGATAAAAAGCTTCTGCACAGCAAGGGAAACATTCAATAAAACTTAACAGGCAACCGATGGAATGGGAGAAGATACTTGCAAATGACATATCGGATAAAGGGCTCATATCCAGAATCTGTAAGGAACTCACCAAGCTCCACACCCGAAAAACAAATAATCCAGTGAAGAAATGGGCAGAAGACATGAACAGACACTTCTCCAAAGAGGACATCCAGATGGCCAACAGACACATGAAACAATGCTCAGCGTCCCTCATCATCAGGGAAATGCAGATCAAAACCACACTGAGATACCACCTCACACCAGTCAGAGTGGCTAAAATGAACAAATCAGAGAACTCTAGATGCTGGCAAGGATGTGGAGAAATGGCACCCTCCTACACTGTTGGTGGGAATGTAAACTGGTGCAGCCCCTGTGGAAAACAGTGTGGAGGTTCCTCAAAAAATTCACAGTAGAACTCCCCTATGACCCAGCAGTAGCTCTGCTAGGAATTTACCCAAGGGATACAGGAGTGCTGATGCCTAGGGGCACATGGACCCCAATGTTCACAGCAGCACTCTCAACAATAGCCAAATCATGGAAAGAGCCTAAGTGTCCATCAACTGATGAATGGATCCAGAAGATGTGGTTTATCTATACCATGGAATACTACATGGTAATGAGAAAGAATGAAATCTGGCCATGTGTAGCAACATGGATGGACCTTGAGGGTGTTATGCTGAGCGAAATAAGTCAGGGCAAGAAAGACAGCTACCATATGCTTTCAGTTATAGGAGGATTAAGAGAAACTTAATGGAGGACCATGGGGGAGGAGAAGGGGAAAAATAGTTAGAGGGAGGGAGGGAGGCAGGCAAACCATGAGAGACTCTTGAATGCTGAAAAGAAACTGATGGCTAATGGGAGTGGGGGAGAGGGGAAGGGGGGTGATGGGCATGGAGGGGTCACTTGTTCAGGTGATCACTGGGTGTTAATACAGAATCCAACTAGACAATAAACTATGAAAGAAAAAAAAAAAAAGATTAAAGAGCATTGAAGACATTTTCACATTGACTCTGAAGCTAAACACAAATGTGTTCAATGACTCTGGGTAACATTTTTCTAAATTCCCTTTTCACAAATTCCCATTTATAACACGGGAATAGGACACTTTCAAGATTTAATGAGCTCATGTGTATAAAGTGCCTAGTAAAGTGCCCAGTACATTTTCAGCCATCACTATATGTGTAATTATGATATTATTGTTTTTCATTATAGAAAAAATTTTACTGACCTGGGAACAACAGAACGGATGTAAGACTTTTATCCCTTTTTGGATTTGTATGTATTAAAGACACGTAAAAATAGTTATTTTTCTGCAGATTATCTTACTGTTAAGTATAAAATATGGTGAAAATTTATAAGCACTTGAACTCCCTATGAAAATGTGATGAAATAATATATTTTAATTGGTGTTTTGATTCTAAGCTATAGCAAAAAAATATTAAGATTAATTTAATATAAAGCTAAAAGTTGCCTCGGGATATATTTCCTACCTGCTAGAAGTATGGATGTCACACGCCTTTTCTCCCTAAAGCAGTTCAGTAGGGTTCATGCTATTAAAAGGAAGCAGAGGTGGTCACCAAGTACTGGTAAAATCTTTGTTCTAGGAAATCAGTACTATGAGTAACAATGTGTAAAGTACTTAACTTCTCTGTAGCTGCCATGGTGCCTTATATTGACTTTGAATCTTTTTACCCCTTTGATCTCTTTCTCCACAAAATCAGTTTCCTTTGCACTCTTCAGAAAGTCCATTTCATTTTCACTTAAGACTTCATCCATTCTTTTCTCCTGTCCAGAGTAATTGGTATTTCTTACCAAGAGTGTGGCCAGATAGGCTCTTCTTTCAAGTTGATTCGAGCAAACTCTGTCTTGAAAGGTCTTTGCATCATATCACTACTTATTTTTTTTTCCTAGTCCATGTGTTTTCTTGAAAGTTTTCACCTGTTTAATAAAGTGCATACAGCTCTGACAAGCATGTATGCCAGGAGGTGCTGAAGTTCACCAAAATTTTAAAAATCTTTCTTTATGGCAACTCTTCATTTGGGCATGAATTGCCAGTTCACGCCAAGCCTTCTCCTCATGAAAACATGGTCTGCCCCAACACCAGTGGCCTTCGTTAGCCTGCCTAATCTATCAATCTGAACCATCCCAAAATTCATGAAAGGAAAACTAGCTACTTGAAAATGAATGTAAAAATACCCAATGGAATCTTAAAACCTAGTCTGTGAAAGTGGTGTGGTGTACTTCAGCTTTAATAGGTCTTTTTATTTAATTTTAGGCTTCCCTTGGTTTTTGTGACAGGGTTAGTGGAGGAAACAAACCCAAATGTCTTGTAAACTGTCAAGCTGGATGCTCATCTCAGGAGAGCTCAGAGGGTATCATGTTTTAAGTGTTATCTTTCTGAAGCTTGGAGTGTGTCTGCTGACAGACAGCTCCCCTGGGTTATAGCAGTGCAGTATTGTTAAGACAGTTGTGTAAGCTGAATTAGATGAAGTATTTTGATTAAAATAACCAGATGGAACTTTGAAAAAGCTTCCTTGTTTTTTTAAGGACTTCAAAGTTAAGTTTTGTTGCAGAAACCACTTAAAACATACTAAGGATGTGTTTTTCCAATTTTAGGTTAAAAAATGGAAAGATCTCATTGCTCTTTTTGAACTTTCAAGATTAATATTTGGTCAATAACAGGGAATCTGTCAGCCAACCATGGTATATGCAAATCAATAATGTTCTTTTGTATTTAAAGATCTTATTTCTTCAAAGTAATGGACAGTGCTGTCCAGCATTGTCTTACTGACCTTCATAACGAATGTGAGGAAGCCACATAGGCAATATTTGGGATTATCCACACATAATAGATTATTTTTTATTTTCTTTAATGTTTTTTTGTTTTAGAGAGACAGAGCACCAATGGGAGAGGGACAGAGAGAGAGGGAGACACAGAACCCAAGGCAGGCTCTAGGCTCCAAGCTATCAGCACAGAGACTGATGCAGGGCTTGAACCCATGAACCATGAGATCATGACCTGAGTTGAAGTGAGACGCTTAAGTGACTGAGTCACCTAGGCAACTCAATAATAGATTATTTTTAATGGGAAAATGAAAGCAAAACAAACCTAGCAATGTGTTTACACTCACAGTGGAAGTTTAGCAGTAGAAATGAACTAATGTTACCATCAATCCTCTTACTTTTTATTGCTTTTATAATGATTAGCTAGAACATTTCTTATTTTTTTCATGAATGACAAGATTGCCTATACTATGTTTGACATGTGGTGGTTTTCTAATTTGCTGTAAGCTGTGTGTGTGTGGATGTGTGGATGTGATTAAAAAAAAAAAAAATACTTAGATACCTGACAGATTGGGACTATCTTGCCCTCTAGAGGCAATGTAATAGAAGAGGCAGAAACTATCATTCATTGTTAAGGATTGAAAGATGGTAGATGAAAAGGCCCATCGAATTTGAATGGTTCAAGGCATCTCATTTGGCTCTAAGTTTCACAATGGACCAGACTGTAGTGGGACAGACAGGGCTCAAAGCCTTTGCCACATCCACTTTCAGTAGATGTCAATAAAAACAGAAGCTAACGCTTTGATTTAACTTGGGCACTTCAACTCTTGGGACTATGGGCCTTCCACACAGTACAAAATTCATTATACTTTTTAGTTCACTGTAGGCTCTCAAAATACGGTAACTAAATGGGTAAATGAAAACATAGTAATACAAACTAATACAGGTTCTTTTGTTAGCAGAATATGTGACTGCAAGTAAAAATTTTACTCTTTATTAAGTTCCTTTTACATGGTATTCATACACAAACATATTTTAAAACCATAGGCCAGATGAATTGCTCCCATTTTAAAAAGGCTGACTCTCAGCATGATACTTATATACTATTAGTTTACCATATTCCTAAAATCCAGTTACTCCTGTGCTCACTTTTTAAAATTTGTTTCCAAGTGGTGTGTCATTTGATTTGCTGTCTTATCTTTGAAGTAATGTATTTATGGACTAAGGTGTGAATAGGGGTAGAAGCAGCAGCAGCAGCAGTAGCAGAACATGCTTACCAAGTGCTCATCTGATGCTAGACAAAGCACTTTGTCCCTTATTTCACACAAGACTCTAATGACACCCCTCATTTTCTATATGACAAGACCAAGCTTTTAAGAAGCCACATAACTTACTCTGGATCACATAGCCACAGAACTGAGATTTGATTGTGTGCCCTGTGATGACAGAGTTGGATCAGCCAGTAACCTTGTTCCCCTCTTCCAGTTCCAGTACTAATGACTGACCTCACCCTTGCTCAGCCCTGTCAGATATGGAAGTTGGGATCATCAGATTTTCTGTCTCCCCACCACCTTCAGAGCAAGAAAATTACAACTTCGGTGATCTTGACTGTCCTAAAATGGAGGAGAGGGAATGGAGGAATTGGTGGGAGAGAGAAGACTCCCTTTCATTCACAGGCTCAGCAGGCTTGAATGGATAAAGAGGTCACAGCCATCATTCTATTTTGTTAATTGCTGCCCTTTAGAGATAAGGGGGAAAAAGTACCTGTCACTTTACAGTTTACAAAACCCACTGAAGTGAAGAGGTAACATGGTTCCAAGAACATACACCTTCTGTGTGGCAGAGTCTGGAATCGAATCCGCATGATGTGGTGGTAACTGTAGTGTCATTTCCACCCAGCCATATGACTTGACCTCTGGTAGTTGTCATTTGCCTGCTAATACCTTTGAATAGAAAATAAAAACTGGTTGTATGTTTTCCAGAATGTCTTTCAGTTCAGATACATTCTTAATCCATCAAAAGGGTCATCCAATATAAAGGACCGTATCTATATGATGTGTTAATGAAGAATGGCAGGGTGAAACACAACCAATAGCAAAAGGGCTTTGTAGTGAAGTTTTTCAAGCCATACCACAGCTATTTGAAAAATGACAATATGATCTCACACGATTGCCACTACTCCTAATGAATCGACTTCACAGGTTTTTAGATATTCACTGGCATGTCTTGTACTTATTATTAAAATCACACACTAACAATCTATAGCAGTGGTACAACACAGATAGCATGTTGTCAAATGCTGCCATGGATGACAGCTTCTCATTTGCTCTTGATCTGTTAAGATGAACCACTTGAGAGTTACAGATGCATTTGTTACTAGAATTTTCCAAATGGCAAGGACATTTGTTGCTAACTGTCGCTAATGGGAAGGAGGAATTTAGGAATAAGGCTGAAGTTAGCTAGTACTTCTTAAACTAGAAACAGAGTAAGCAGTGAACACCTTATGCTACCTCTGACCTTCAAGACTGAATAACTTAATGAAGACCCCATCTTTTAACCTGTTGAAGATAAGTTTAGCCTTTTTCTTAAAGCTTTCTCCATTTACTCGGCTGGACATCCCCCCCTTTTTTTTTCCCTCTTCTAATCTCATATATAATATGTCCTGCATCTTTTTATATATTTGTCATATCCTACCCTTGTCCTGGGACTATTTGTGTATCAAACTTCCCCATTCAATTCTCTGTTGCCCCCCCTATCCAATTTCTTAAGAAAACTGTGTTTTCTATTAGGAAGGGACTCATGCACTTGTGTGTGTGTGTGTGTGTGTGTGTGTGTTTGAGTGATCAGACTCTAGTGCATATTACTGTCACATGTTAATGAGACTGTCTTATATTAGTGTCTCTTTATACAAAGAAAGGAATTAAGGATGACCTAAATGGGCAGTGCACTTTGACTTACTACATGGAAACAAGTAAAGCAGGCCATTCTAGTTAAGTTTTATAGTTTGAATCAAAACCACCATCCTACTAATAGCTACAGATTTTCTTTTTTGCATGAAGGTGCTAGAATTTGTAGCCAGTTGTTTTGTTACCATCCCATGCCAAAAATTCCACTCCTCAATGATTTTTTTCAATGATAATTACCCCAAATCTCTGAGTGTTGGTGTCAGATGTTGAATATTAGTGTCCTGGTGCTCAGGGAGTCTTTCCCAGGCTTTTACATATGCTTCTCAATGTGATTCCAATTTTATCGTAGAAATCTTTTATTTACTATCAACCCACTTAGCCTATTTGTTAAGAAAATAGAGCATTCATTGTATTTCTTGAATATTCTGTATAATACCAATTCCAACTTTGCTGCTTACTAATGTTCAGGTAGAGAGGAAAAGTAGGGAAGGGAGCCAATCCTGTGTGTTAGACAAAAGTAGAAGTCATTCGCAAGTATAATTTGCATCAATCATTTTCTCTTAAGTGGTTCTGTATTAGTGCTAAGTATAATAGTACCATCGTACATATGAAAAGCATAAAGAGTTGGTCACCATTTTTTTCAAATGTAAAAGGAGTCCATTTCAAAATGCACCACTCTTGTGTAGGCCACAAAGGAAGATCTTGGTCTTAGAGTACTAAAATAAAGGTTTGAGTCTTAGAATAAATAAAATGCGGAATTTGTTCAATAAGTACTTATGCAGTGCTCTGTACTTTCAACATTGATCCCCTTTTTGAAGGGTGAAGATACACAGGGTGTTCATGATACATCCTCTTCTAGGAATCTGGGTCAGGCCTCATGTGCTTTGCAGGACCTGTCACTACATTTCTATTTTCTGCATGTGTGAAGATCTGTTCACTATCTCACTTCTTACATGCAAACATAAAACTTGTGCTGCCACACCTTTCCAGAGGATAGCATCTATCCCACAAAGCTGCCAGTCTGTTTCATGTACTTTTCATAGCATCCATTGGCCTATCCTCTGGCAGGCTATCTCAAAGCAGTTTGTTCTGCATAGAAAGTTTAAATATTCCTAAACATTAAAAACACTCCCCAACATTAGTATAATGTTCTGTCCTTTTTAACAAGTCACGGTTTTGCCTTTTAACTTCTCTGTTGTCAGGAGTTTTAAAACTTGACTTTTAGTTAGCTAAGAGCAGAACAAATCTTTTTATGTCTTGGCTAATGTGGACGGACCTGAGGGTATTGTGCTAAGTGAAATATGTCAGAGAAAGACAAATAGCATATGATTTCACTGACATGTGAAATTTAGAAAACAAAACCAATGGACAAACAAACAAAAAAACAGACTCCAAAAAACCGAGAACACACTGGTAGGTCGCCAGAGGGGAGGAGAGTCAGGGATAGATAAAATAAATAAAGGGAATTAAGAGGTACAAACTTCGAGTTATAAAATAAAATAAGTAAATCATGGAGCTGGAAAGTACAGCCTAGAGAAAATAGTCAATAGTATTGTAATAATGTTGTATTGTGACAGATGGTGACCATGTTTACCATGGTAAGCACTGAGTCATGTATAGATTTGTTGAGTCAATATGTTATACACCTGAAACTAAGATAACATTGTATGCCAACTATACTTCAGTAATAAAAATTGCACTTTTACAGTTCCCCCTAAGTTTTAATGGGAGTCAAAGGAAGTATGACTATATATATCTCTGTAGAAAATTAGAGTAAGAAATGTAGTAGGAAGGGCGTGGTGCAGTAGGACAGTGATCCTTTGTTATTACTTTCTTCTCTCCTTCCCTTCCAATATTTATCTTAATCTCTATTAGGGTTGCAGAGTCTAGCACATACTACTTCTAACTACTAAGAGCTAATATTTATTTAGCATTTATTATGTACATGGCACTATTCTGTGTCATATATTAATCAATTTAACTGATTTACTTTAAAAACTAACCTTTAAATTTTGAACTGATTGAGCTTGACACCAAAGTTGAAAATACAGTGCAGCGAGTTCTCATATATCCTTCATGCAGTTTCCCCCAATGTTTACATCTTACACAACGGTCATAAATTTTGTTGAAACTAAGAAATTAACCTTGGTATATTACTGTTAACTAAACTCCAGGCTTCATTTGATTCACCAGATTAGTCACAATTTCCTATTTCATTTCAGGATTCAATCCAGGATATTAGCTTGCATTTAGTTGTCATGTCTCCTTAACCTCATTAGTGATTGTTTTTTAGTCTTGTTCTCCATGATTATGACACTTTTGAAGAGTACTCATTGGATATTTTGTAGAATGTTCCTCAGTTTGGGTCCTTCTGCTGTTCTTCCCATGATTAGACTGTGATTATGAGTAACTAATTCACTTTTCCCAACCTATTAAGATAATACCATTATGATTGTCTTTTACAGACAGGGTGGCAGACAGAGAACAGTTAAGTTATTTGAAGGCCTGGGTTTGAACCCGGAATGTCAGATTTTAAACCCTGAGCTCATAACCACTGTGTTATTTTGATTCAGAATTCCTTGATTTGAATCCTTACTTACTATCTCTATACTACTTGATGGCTTCAGATTACTCATCAAACAGTAGTAGTAATTTATCTTACCAAATATGGTCATGCTTACTGCAGATCTTGGGTATATTAAGTTTTTGGAACATGTTCACTGTTAGTATTATCATTATTTTTCAGAAGGCCAGCTATGTCTGTTGTGTAAGTTGCACAATCACATTCTGCAAACCTGAAAGAGGCATGAAATTGTAGATTTTGTTGATTCTTCCCTTTACCTTGTTTCTCAAAGGAGGAGTGCTGGCACTCTGTTTTGGTGTTTGTAAGGAGAAAGTATTGTATGTAATCTGCAAAGCAATTCATGTATAGAAGAGAAGATGGATACCCTGTTTGTTCCCGAAAGTTTGGGAGTTGATTTAAAAAGACCATTTTCCAAATGAGCTTTTAGGATTTCTAGAAAATAGACAGTTTTCAGTGTTAGCTTAGAAGACTCTGTCTGTACATACTGCTTATGCATGTTCTTTGCAAGTTCATACTCTGGCATTTAGCAATACCAGAATTGCTGTGCCAGTAATGTTAAATGGTAATTCCTCTGTCTCACACTGGAAAATGTCTCATAGGTTAGCATGTGCATGAAAGTGTGGATGGCTTTTCTTGAAGTACGGATCGAGGGAAAATAAAATAGCTACATTTCATTAAAAAAAACAGGAAATGTTATTCCTCAGTAGTGTTATCACTTCAACATTGACCATCTTTTTTTTTTTTTTTTTCAAAATGGTAAATTGATTTATTAGATCTCTTTGCCCTAGTTGTTAGGCAAGCAGCCACTGACCTCTGGGGCAACTCTAGAGATTCCAAGAGTGTTTGGAAACCATTCAATATTTTTTTCTTACTTCTTAAACTAGTATTGATTGATTCAGTCAGCATTGGTAGGCCAAGCTAGGATTAGATCAAATAAGCATTTTACTCCTATTACTTCTCATACTTCTATAGGTTATAAAGTAAACATTTTTCCCTTCGTATTTCCCTCTTTCAGAAAGACTTTGACTATAGCGGACAGGCCATCTTTGTTTCTAATCTCATATAATTCCTACTACAACAAGGGTACTTTCCTTGGGGCTATGTTCTAGATAATACTTTGCAGTTAATAATACAGAATTGTCTTCCAAAAGGCTATAATGCTTGAAAAAGTATTTCTCAGATATGACAAAGAAAACATTTTCATTTATGAGACTATTGATGCTCTTGAGGTACATTACTGATAAGTAAACTTTATAAGCCCCAAGAAAATACCCAAGTTGGAGATCAAAATCACTTTGGCCAGAGATCACGAACCATATGTCCTCATTGGGTAGGATAATGATGTTGGCGGGCTGTTGGTGCTTTTCAGCTTTGAAGTTGTAAATTTCTCTGATAATAAGTTACAAGATTATAATTAAAAGATCTTCCATCATTTAAAGATTTGGAAATCAGACTTCCTGCTGGTGTTGAACACTTGGGAAAGATCAATAAGTTGGCTTTATTCTGATTTTTCAATTCATGTGATGCTATACCTGTGGCCTATAATGCATGTAGTTGTGAATAACTGACTTTGTCCAGCATTTCATATTTTTAGGTTTCCCTTAGTAGTGCTGAGCAGTGAGAAACATTATTTTTGCCCTTGGATTTCTTATTACATATGTATAAAATGATCTTGGGATTCCATCTCTATAAGTGAATGAGATTCTCTGGATTCTTGCCCTGTATTCCTCTGTATTCCTTCCATCTCAGGGGAAAGGAAATACATGTTGACTTATAAATGTGATTCTAGTCCCTTTATTAATCTTTCACAAGGCTTCTATTTTGTGAATTCTTTGATGAATTATGTCAAATCAAGCATGTTTATCTTTCTGCTTTTCCTATAGTCTGCTCCTGTCAGTGAAGACTCTTCCATTCCCCCAGCTACCCAGAGCAACCATGTTGGGGGTTATTCTTGACTCTTCTCTTCCTCTCGTACCCCCATTCCAAACTGTCAGCAATTTGATTACTTCTACCATGTAGAAAGTGTATCCTGAGGCAGTTTTTAGCTTTACATTAAATTATTCCTAAAAGGGTTTTTTTTTTTTTTTTTGGTTTTGCTTTGAATCAAAACCCCAATTAAAATACATTATTTCCCTGTGTTTTCATAGAAAGTTCAAGTAGTTATGAATTTTCTCTCCAATCATTTTTATACATAACATTAAGATAATCTACAGAGAAATATCTGTTTGAAGTATCTTCTATAATGTATACAAAGACTATAGTTCACATTATCATGGATATGATACAAGGCTTAGAACTGAAAGTATAACTGTGTTCCTATTACTTGCTTCAATCATCATTGTGAAAATGGACTATTAATAAAACTTGAGAAAACATAATGGTATTAGATTGATACGGACATTCTTTCACAATATGGTATTGAGTATGCTATGCTAAAAATAGCTACTTCATTCAATAGGAGAAATAAACATGGCCTAGACATGTGTGAAAATAAAGATATGCCCTTGTCTATTTTGAGCAACAGAATAGAGTTTTCATGTTTGTTTGTTTTTTAACATTTCTCATAGCAAGTAAAATGTGTAAAGGGATGGTTTTCTTTTAAAGCTGTCTACATGTTTAAAGTTATAAAAATAACAAGAGTGACGTGGTACATATTTTAAAGACTCATGCTTTTGTATACACATAATATGTGGCTTATAAATCTTTGTGCTATTAGATTGACTTTTTAACTTACTGGAAATTGGTCTTCTCATTTAGATGCATGGGTATGACTCCTCATGTCTATTTTAAGATAGATTTAATCATAAAAATGATTTACCTTAGGCAAATTAGAATAAACTTACTTGAATAATTAATTTAGGAGTTTTAAGGAGTTACTTTAGTTCACATAAACAAGAACTTTGTCTCAAGGAATCTTTTAATGCTCTGTATTGCCATTTTGCTTAGACTTTTTTATTTACTCACAAGGTAATCTATTGAGAAGCCCTTTGTCATACTTTCTGTTAATTGAGATCTTTACTGTATTGGATACTGTCTTAGAGTCTGTAGAAACTGGTTCTTCAATATTGGCATAAACTCATTAGAAATGGGATTTTGATCAATCTCTAATCATAATCATTACTTTTCTATACTTTTTTTCAAGTTCATGGTAGGGATAATGTTATTGAAGATTTGGGTCAATTTTCAATTGATAATGACTGATAGAGTGATAGAAAAAGGAGACATCTTGTCATATATATATATATGTCATATATATATAACATTAACAATAGATATCTACATATATATATGACATTAACAATAAAGATTTGTTCATTTTAATGTGGATTCTACAGCTTGCAGTTACAACAATACTTCACGTCAGTAAAACACTAATGGTGATTTAGTTTAAATCTCTAATATAAGTGTTTATTCTAAATTTCTTTGAGTAGTACTGGCCACTGGTATTAACAGAATACTAACTGTTTATGTCACCTGTTAATAAAATGTGCATTACTTCCACTCAGTAGTTTTTATTCATTTCATTTGTGAAGTTGTTATTCATTATCAGACATAGGGAAACATTACTTAGTAGTTAGGAAAGTTTAATCATTCTGAAGTTTAGAAATAACTTATTAGTTTTTAGGGTATGAGAGTATTTCAGAATCCCATGCTCATGAGTAGGAAGTTTTATTTTTCCATTTTTTGACTAAATCAGATGAAATTACCACTTTAACTCTTTAAAGCCCGTGGGATTCATTTACATAAATGACCATATTAGTATAAGTAGTATTATCTACCACTCTGAAAATGTTAATTAAAGTTCCAAAAATTAGTTCCAGGGGGTAATTCCTATCCTGACAGCTGTATGCACATTAAGACAATTAAAGTGCCTAAAGATTCTCATTTTATTTCTTGGTTATTATGTCTAAGTAAATTGATGGCACATTATTAAGATCTCTTCAGGATCCAGTGATTAAAACAAAAATGACGATCTCATCTTGATAGTCACATTGCACATTTATCCATTTTTCTTTAGATTTATAGCTTATTTTTACCTAATGCAGTTTAGTCAAGTCTCCTGGGCTTATATATATTTTTTAGTCTTTGATAACCTATACTAATGGACTGCAAGAGTAGCAGTGTAATCTAATGAAGTGGCTAACCCAGAGTCTTGGGAATGAGTTGTGAGAGTTTGAAGCAGACTGTCTTTTATTAGCCTTATTTTATAACTGATTCACATTTATTAAGCAGTTTTAGTTGGATGGATAGTTCTGAATGGCTGAGATTTGAGTAGAAAGTTGGATGGTATCACCAGAGCCAGCTTCTAGGAGTAGATGTAGAAGCCAAACAGATACTTAAAATAAACACTGATGAATCAACATTTGGTGTTACCTGAGAATTCTCAAAACTCTATTCTCTATTTATCTTTGATAAAACACATATTAGTTAATTAAGGTCATTATAGTATATGACAAGGACTTATTATTTATGTTTATTATTACTTTCTTCAATGTAGTTATTAAGTTTGTTCTGTCAATGAAGAATGACCAAAATGTTAATGGTAAAAGTATGAAAGAAAAGTACACTCATATCATCCCTAGGTAAAATGTCTCATTTCTAACTGAAATGCCTATTTGGATGACAGCATTATGAATTGCACTCTGTATATACATTTCTGATTATGGCAGTTTTAAATCACCTTTTCTTTGTGTTTTATATTTAGTACTGGAAAAAGTGATTTGTGGCTAATATAACATTCAAGTAAAATTAATATTTATTTTAGGGGCATTCAGGTGCTACATACAGTCTGTCCCATTCATTAAAATATTTTGTACTTCCCTTCTGAGAGACTCTTCTCTGAAGCAAATCTGCAGAATTTCTGCATCTGATCCAGCATCAATCACTTTGATTAGGGGTTGCTCCGTGAACCAGGCAGCTTCTCTTCCACATCGGCTCCATATGTCTCCTACAGCTGTTCCACTTTCTAGGCAAAATGCAACTCTCTTTGACTCATAGTTTGAGTCCCTGTCAAAAACATAGTCGATATCTCCTTTATTTTTGATTGGCCCAACTCTCTTAAGTCTTGGAATATTACTTGTGGTCTGTCCTGTGTCTGGGCACTGTCGAGTAAGAGAAATTGTGTCCATGGACATTCTGATAAGTGAGATAGTTGCATCAGTGCTCATGCTAAGGAACATTTTGAAGAGCAGGGATAAGGTAGAAACATTGTTTATGAGAAAATTTCTCTAGGGAAATTTTCACTGTACCACCTGGTGATGAAACACTACCATTATTTTGTTCTATGTTAATGAGGATTAGATTGACTCTTCTTTTTCTCTGTGACTGGTTTATGCAGATTTTTCCTTGGAGAACATATTTTTCCCTGGTCATATACCTGTATCTTTTATTATGGAAAGCCAGAACAACTATTATATATTAACTGTATGGCCAACAGAATTTTCTCTGTGTTTTAGAACTTCCTTTCACTCAAAATGTTAACTGCAATAGCTTCACTATATGAAAACATATGGAATAAATAAAATGGGAGCAAAACAGATTCACAATAAAAGAAACTATCCATTTTACAAATGGTCACCTGATTCACACATAGCTAAAAATATAGAGTTTTCATAGAGCTTAATGTAAAAAGATAAACAAAGCATAAAATCTTTGAGAAAATAGTAGAGTATTACCTGCAGCTTGCTGAACAAACATTTTTTTGGGGGAAAGACAATACAGCTTTTGAACTTGAACTTGTGGGATTTCAACTGAAAGATCAAGCATAAAAAAGTTGATTATCCTGTTGAAAGGATGATGCTGGGATGCCTTTGCCTGATTTGGTAAAACTTATATATACTATTGAGCTTCTGTCTTAAATCAGAATAGCTACCAAAATCAACACAGTAGTTACCATACCATGAAGGGTCTAAATGAAATCTCAGTGTACCTACTCATGGATTTGGGAGGGTTTTATGAATATTTGGTATCACCAATAGCATCCATGGTCTTTAAAAAAAAAAAAAACTAATAGGGAATAACAAAGGAGTTCAGTTGATTTTTGATTTTTGTATGCTGTACCCTTGACTTTCAAATGGCTCTGTTGGCAGCAACTTTCCTTGTTTATAGAAATCTAGAAGTAATCTAAATGTTACTTGATAATGTTGCTTTATCTCAAAGGCAAAAAACAGTAGAATACTTCAACTTCCCATATAGAATTACATAGTCCAACTAAAATCTAACCGTTTAAATGGGAGAAAGAGGAGGCACATGAAGCAATATAATTACAGACTTGATAGGAGGTTGCAAATGAATAAGCAATTGGTAATTTGAGTAGTTAAGAACCATTTCACATTTTATTATAGCTGTAATTTTTGAGTTCATAAAGCATATTCAAGGAGGAATACACACACACACACACACATTTCTAGTAAGTATAGCAATCAAGTCATTTTGTGACTTAGGGCTGATCTTTATATTATTAGTCCACAATTCTTTAAGCTATCTAATTCTACTGATCCAGTCCAGTTCTACCTGTCAAAGTACTCTGTGCACTAAATTCCCTGTCATTCTATTTTTTTATTATAATATTCGTGTCCACAATTTAGCTGATGAACTAAATCTGGCAGGAACATTTTTGTTAGACCTGTTATTCCAATGGGTTAATCATTGGAAATCCTTAAATTGTCTAGAGTTATTGGCATATTTTTAAAGAGCAAGGTAAATACCTCATTGAGATACCAGATAGTACATCACAGAATTATTCTAGCTAGAATAAGGAAGAGATTGTGTGTGTGTGTGTGTGTGTGTGTGTGTGTGTGTGTGAGAGAGAGAGAGAGAGAGAGAGAGAGAGAGGCAGAGACAGAGAGAGAAATGACTCTAGGGTTAGATCTGCCTAAGGGATCCTTTACCTGCTCCTGACTTTAGTGAGCCTGTCAGATGTTCATGAATTACCCTGTTCCATTGATTGTTTCATCTCTATGTTACTGAATCACAAGATTATTTAGAAGCTTTACTATTATTTTTAATAATTTTTGTTTCTTTGTTTTATTTCTGAACAGTATAGTCAGAGCTTTTGAGTGATTAGAGAAGGCAAATAGAAGGTTTGGGGCAGGAGTAGTGTAAACCAAGGGGAAATATGTCATAAAAATGATAAAAACATCATCTTTTGCCAGCCCAGTGCACAGTGTACTGAGATACATCGATCTCTTGTTTTACAAATGGTTAATATATTGTTTTCATAATCTCCTTATAAAACCAATGCCCAAACATAAATATCATAAAATATAAAGCTATAAAGAGGAAATCAAGACATAGATCACATATACCAAAAAAGACAATATGACTTTGGTCCATTTTGAAAATCCAGAGAGTAAACTAAAATAGGAGAAGAAAGAAGATACTAAAATGCACTAGTTTTTAAGTATACTTTACTTATATTTAGCAAATATGTATTAAAAGGTACAGTAAAAGATTCCAAATGTATTCACACTTGCTCTTTTCAAGGTCTTTATAGTCTGGTGACAGAAAGATAGAAATTTAGTTATTGAACTGTTTACCAAGTGCTTCCCGAGTCTTAGAAACACATATCCAAAGTTATGAAGATGGATAACATATGACCCCTTGGCTGAAGAAGTTCCCAACCTCAGTAATCTTGGTCATATTTTAATACTCTTTTACCCTCGTTCTTCCTTCCATTCACCACTGACCTAGTTTGTTAACATAAATAATTGCATTTACCTGTTTATTCACATGTCTTTCTATTACCAATAGACTTCTTGATGACTAACACTCCATAGTGGTGTCAACTATTAGGATTTAATGCCTGACAGAATGATGAGCAAATGAATGCATGGAAGAATGTAAAAGTAACAATTTGTGAATATATAATAGGGGAAAGAAATTCCTCACTGGTCATACAAGTGAGACCTTTGTGACTGTTAGGAGCTGTCTTAACCTCTCTAAAGTTAGAAATTCTAAACCTGAGGGTTTGATACATACAGATAGCTTACATGCTAATGTTATTTCTACTTTAAAAGTCTGAAATCTGTGTCTAGAGTTAAGGTTTCAGTCTATAAATTCAGTTGTGAATCTAAGCGCTATTTTTCTCTTTAATTTTTCAAAAGAAAGATTCTACTTTTTTATGTCAGGGAATGCTACAAAAAAATAAGGTCACATTATTAGATGGTCTTTGTGAAAAAAATACGGAATTTGTTTTCAGGGAGATCTAGTGGACAAATATTCAATTTGCAGAGTAATATTTTCATAGATTTATGGCTAATAACTTTCTAAGATAATTTTATAATGTTTGGTTATCCAGAATGAACTGTGCTCAGCTGGAGAAACTATAATAATCATTTTTTATTTTCCTCTCTTTCTCACCAGATAATCTTACCTGTTGCTATAACCAGTTTGTATCTTCAAAATGTATCTAGAATTATCACCTTTTATCTCTAATATTTACCTTTGTGACTTTCATTATCTTTCTTTTTTTCTGTAGTATCCTACATACTGCTGCTTGATTTCTCTTTCTAAAACATATCAGGGGGTGTCTGGGTGGCTCAGTCAGTTAAGCATCTGACTCTTGATTTTGGCTCAGGTCTTGATGTCACAGTTGGTGGGATCCAGCCTCACAGCAGGCTCTGTGCTGACAGTACAGAGACTGCTTGAGATTCTCTCTCTTCCTCTGTCTCTGCCCCTCTGCTGCTCATGTTCTCTTAACCTCTCAAAATAAATTAAAAACAAACATTAAAAAAATAAAACATGCACCTGGTCATATGCTTAAACATTTTTCATGACTTCCTATTGCCTATAGAATGTAAGACTTTTGAAGTGGCATTCAGAATTGTATAGTCTGTCCCACGCTTGTTCCTCCTTAGCTCTTTCATGCCCCTTTGTAGCGCCTCCAGTCTTGTGTAATCTAAATGATCGCCAGGCTCCATGAGACCCATTCTCTGAATAATTACAAGTTTAAGGAAAGAGTGTGATATTCAAAGGTGAATAAAAGTATTTCAAAATTGATTTGTCTCACAATGAAACACCAAGGTGGTAGGGGTAACTATAATTCACAGCTAACATCTTTAATAATTATTTTTTTAAGTTTACTTATTTTGAAAGAGAGAAGTGGGGAAGGGCAGAGAGAGGGAGAGAGAGAATCCCAAGCAAGCTTCTCCCTGTCAACTTGATGCAGGGTTGCAACTCACAGGGCTCGAACTTGGACACCATGAGATCATGACCTGAGCCAAAACCAACAGTCAGACACTTAACTGACGGAGCCACCCAGGCGCCCCTTAAATGTTCTTGCCCATTATCAGTGTCTCTCCAGTGTCTTATATTGATTGGAAGCACAGTCAGTCTCCCTTCCACAGCAGCCTTTCCCACTCTCTGAAACTCCACAGTCATTGCTTTTTCTACTCTATCCCCCTTACCATTTTACTTGTAAATAGAGTTAGCCTGTTTGTTTTCCTTAGTATTCAGTCTGCATCTCTCATTACTCAGTTTTTTGTTTTGTTTTGCTGTTTACAATAAAGAAAAGCTCAGAAGCTGATGCTCTAAGCAAGAGCTCTTATCCGACAGTCAGGGAAATGGGAGAAGGCTTAAAATACTCATTTTTAAATAACTTCTATTCTCATTACAATTCTATCCTATGTCTCAGTTATTCAGCATATGTTACTGACTGAAATTCCTCCTTTCCTCTTGTTCTCTTCCCTCTCATTATTCAATATTCATTGTTTTATTTTTCAGCTTAGATGCCCCAATTCTTGAAGTCACAATTGTCTGTACTCTTTCCTATGTTCCCTCTGCTTTTTGCCTTTTCTTCTCATTTGCGTACTATCTTGTACAATTTTGTCTTAGAGGTTTCCCGTCCTAGATTGTGAAAGATGTGGTGGCATGACTAGTGGTTTTATTTACTCTTTTATCCCCGGTATTAAACACATTGCTTTTTAAAAAGGAGAGACTCCACAAATGTTTGTCACATTGGTTTGAGTTGAAGAAGTTTATTTTAAGGGTAGATTTAAATAAATTCGTAAGCAGTTACACTCTAGACTGTCATTAGAAGCTATGTAGTTTTGAAATCAAAGTGCATGCATTGTTTATCACTTAACATTTATCACTGATTTCAATATAAATTCCAATCATGGATGGACTAAGGCATGCACAATTATAACCAGTACATTTGGGAACAAGAATTTTCTCTTCATATTTGTAATTTTGGTTGAAATAGACCAACACTACAAAACCATGTCTTCAGTCTGATAAACTTTACCCAACATGTGCATTTTCTTTGTAAATGTGGCTTATGGATAATTTCCTTATTCTTAATTATCTCTCATAAATGTCTGCATGATTGCTGTTACATCATTCTAGTTTTTTTTTAATGTCAGGTACAATGCTCAGGCAAACGCAATTTAAATGAAACATATTTTGAAAATATTTTCATTAAAGTTTTGAATTTAAGATCATTAAACTATTTTTGTTTTTATTTAGCTTTTCACTGTAATATACAATATGTAAACATTTGAAGATTTTTTGAAAAAAGAAGTCATTTAAAAATATTCTTGGGAAACCCAATGTAGGAATTATAAGATTTGCATTATTACTGTAAAATAATTAGTAAGGGAAGATAAAAGTGATCTGTATATGTTTTTAAATATCTTGATTAATCACTGCCAAAACTATCTTTTTTCATCACGTGGTGACATCGACCGACATAATGTAAAATTTCCAAATTTAGTGAAAGTAAACTTACAAACCAATACTGTACATACAGTGTTATCCTCAAACCAGTTGAGGGTATTTGAGAACTCAGAAATGCTAGATACTTTTAAGATTTGGAGATAAACTACAGTAAAGATTTGGACATGCTAAAATATAACTGTAATTTTAAATGTTGTGTTAAATGTTTATTTAGTTTTGAGAGAGATAGTTACAGATCATGAGTAGTGGAGGGGCAAAGGGCGGGGGGGAGACACAGAATCTGAAGCAGCCTCCAGACTCTGAGCTGTTAGTTCAGAGCCTGGCGCGGGGTTCAAATGCACGAACCGTGAGATCATGACCTGAGCCGAAGTCAGACACTGGTTGAGCCACCCAAGCGCCCCAGTGTGTAATTTCAGAGTAAGGTAAACAATAAAAGATTATTTTTCATACATGAACTTAATGAAAATCTGTGCCAGTTTTTTGTTCCTTACTATGAAGTAAAATTACTTTACCAAACCTGCTGAAAGAAGTAACACACGATCTATTCTTTGGACCTCACAGGGTAGGTAATTGGCAGGCAATGCAAGGAAGGGAAAGTCAATTCTTTATGACCAAGGACTACAAAATATTCATCCTATGAATTAATGGTTGTTTATGATCCTTACCTTCTGAAGCCCTCTGCTAATGGACATATCTCTTATTTATTCCTGTTCTCCCATGGCATAAAAAGCTGTGGTTGACTCACTGCCCTTTCAGTTTCTTTCCCACCAGGATACAATAAATAGCCTATCCTGCTTTGCGTTTTTGACATCTCTTCTCTTCCTTGTTGCTGTGGTGTTCTAACCTCCTGGTGGTAGCCTTTATTCAGCAAAGCTTTTAACACTGGCGCAAGTTCTTTTTTTTTTTTTTTTTTTTTTTTTTTGCTGTGTTATCTTTGCATTTGGACAACTACTTCAAAACACATATTCTACAAAGTTGCCCCTTTCCCCCATTGCATCAATTTGTACATATCTGAATAAACCCAGGTCAAATAAATTTATCTGCTTGTCCAGGCCTACACCCTGGCAGCTTAGTAATGACACAGAGAAAGCACACAACCATGAAGATTCATGTCCCTGTAAGTTATAGTCATTACCTTCATGTGTGTCCTCATTACATTTAACCTTTGCAAGTTTTCTTGGCGTAACCCTGACGTAACCCCATTCTCTGTCATGGAGATTTCAGTGGTCTCTATTTATCTTGAAGCCTCTGAGACTGCTCCCTCACCTTCATCATTAACAGATTTTACGACCAACTTACCAAAAGAAATAGAAGTTACCATTTCTTCCACAGATTTACATACTCATTCATCCTACCTCCTCCCCTCTGTCATGCTTTCTTCACTTTAAGCTGAGGTATTCTCTCTGGTGACCATCTCCAAATTCTCCTTCTCCACTGGCTCTTTTTTGGTCACTACCTAAACATGTTCAAACATTCCCCATCTAGAAGAATAAAAGTAACAAGAAAAATGTATTTTCTCCATCCTGTGCCCTCCCTTGACTTTAGCAGAACCTCACATTCATGTCTGTGACCTCACCTCCTAGTATGTTTCACCTGGCTCCCTTTTCTCCATTTATCCCTTAAATGCCCCTCAGCTCTCTCTCTTAACTCCTCTTCTCTGAAAGTGCAAGGAATCTAGTGCAAATACAGTTCATGATGCAAATTAATGTCTCAGGATTTAACAGATGATTGAATCAAAGAGTGAAAGTATGCATTCTTTGCCCCTACAAACTTCTCTTTTCCTCTAGTTCAAGACCAAGTCTGATGGTCACATTTGAAACTCACCATCTCCCAGAATTCTTCCTCCTCAAGCACCTTATATTTTAACCCTGAACAAATCCATATATACTTCCCTATTGATTTCCTCAGCTTGTCATGAAGATTAAAAAAGATGTTACAAAATGTTAAAGTATTTAAAAATGGAGTGTTCTATAGATATGTTACATAGTACTGTTAACAGTATTTCTCAAATATTGTATATATTAAATATTACTGTTAAAATTATTTGATAGTTATTTATAAACATTAACTGTTTTTAACAGTTATTATGTAAGATTATTTTCACCTATGATGAAATGAAAAAGAATGACTTGTTTCAGAGTTTCTTCTAGAGTTTTACAATGGAGTTAAATAAGTCAAATCCTTACATTGTCTATATGAAGGTTTTATGACAGCAGCACCTTTTTGATAAATGTGGGTTTAATTTAGACTCTGCGAAAAGCTAACACATAGCTTGAATTATATCCATGTATACAGTATTTTTATTGTTAGAATATAATATTTAATGCGATAGGTAAATGCGTATTTAATACTAACTGAACCATTGAACATTAATTCTGAAAGGGTTTTACAAACAATAAAACACTATACCAAACCCTAACACTAATCAATTTGGAAATCTTAACATCTGGTCTGATGAGCATGCTTGTTTTAAATCGAACAGATGAAGGTGTGATGATATACCACATTAGAGTTATGAGTGACTAGATTTCCTTGCAATTACAAGTTATAATAGTGAAGGTAGGTAGGCTATATATATTTCTGCCAGTGAAAGAACTGCATAATTTCATGTATTTTTTAATTTGAACCCTTTGAACAATGGGTAAGACATCATAGTGCATTTTGTTGGTAGTATTGTATGGTGGTTCTTCTAGGGTGCCTGGGTGGCTCAGTCGGTTGGGTGGCCAACTTCGGCTCAGGTCATGATCTCACAGTTCGTGGGTTCGAGCCCTGCATTAGGCTCTGTGCTGACAGCTCAGAGCCTGGAGTCTGTTTCAGATTCTGTGTCTTCCTCTCTCTCTGACCCTCCCCTGCTCATGCTCTCTCTCTCTCTCTCTCTCTCTCAGAAATAAATAAAAAATGGTAAAAAAAAATTAATGAAATTTGCTCTGGAAAAATTAGGTATAATGATAAACATAAATCAGTTAAAGATTCAGACAAGATACCATATAATTTATACCATTAATGTCTGAGACTAGGTAAATGGTTACCTCACTGATTTAGTTATGAGATGGTGAAATTCTAAAATATGGATATTACAATGGAAATTGTACATAAAATATGTAGGGAAATTTTCTTAGAGTAATAATTAACAGTACTTGGAGGTGTGCTTAATGTGAAGAAATAATAAAATTAATAAAATTTCAAACAATAAAATTTTATACTGATTTGATTTAATGTGTATATTCCCTTTACAACTCTGTTGTGTTTTCATCTATTACATTTTGGAATTTTACTGCATTCTTGTTTTATTTCATTAAGCTTCTCTTTTAATTTTTGCCTTCATTTCATCCTCTTCTCTTTGATTCCCTTGACCCTAGATTTTTTTTGTCCAGGCCATGCATTTTAGTACTTCATGGATGGAATGAGGATATTTTCTAAAATTTTCTCTGGTTTCTGTGGAAGAAATTCCAAGACTTGTTAAATTTCTAAGCCTTGAGATCATTATATCCATGTAGATTCAGAAAATTTCCATAGGCACTTCCTTGTCATGCTCCCTGAGCCTTAAATTAAAAGAGATAGATATGTGTGGGCCCAGTGTTTGGTAATATCTTGAATGTATGGTCCTTACTCTCTTCTTTGTCTCCATCAGTGGAGATTGATCTCTCTATACAATCTAAACCAGTTTTTGGTGCCTTGTCAGCCTTTAACCAGTGCTGCTTTCCTGATGCATGTGCAGATTTTTTTTTTAAATAAAACTACCATATTTTCTAAGCATATTAGAAAGAAGCATTCTGCTTATAGATTTTTTTACCTTAAGTTTCTGTAATGGAAATTTCTAAATATATACGAAGTATAGAATAATAAATGAAGACTTATATAGCCACTAAGAAATTTCAATAATACCATTTATAACCATTTAACCCATTTTTGTAGTTTCTGTACAGCTGTTACAGATGGAAGTATACATACCCATTATGCACTGTTCTAGATTCTTTTCTCTACCTATACTTACAGTGCTTTTTCTGAAGTGCCTACCTTTCTTTTTTTTAATGTTTTGTTTATTTCTAGGAGAGAGAGAGAGAGACAGCATGAGCAGGGGAGGGTCAGAGAGAGAGGGAGTCACAGACTGAAACAGGCTCCAGGCTCTGAGCTGGCAGTCAGCACAGAGCCCGACGCGGGGCTCGAATCCACGAACCGCGAGATCATGACCTGAGCGAAAGTGGGACGCTTAACTGACTAAGCCACCCAGGCGCCCCTGAAGTGCCTACCTTTCTGAACATGCCTTATGATCAGCCATCCACTTTTGTTTCCCAACTATATTTTGATTTGTGAGTTAGAATATTGGAATCAATGTATGAAGAGAGGAGCTAATACAGAAAGACAAAAGGAAAAAAGGAAAAAGAAGTAAGACTGCAGAAGTTCTACTGAACCATGGGAGTAAATAGCTAATTTATGGTTACTACAGTGTTGTATATACTGTGTTTAATAGGGTAATGGAGCCTTACATTTATGACAGTGTCCTGCTAGTTGCTTTCTAGAGAGCAAACTATGCATAGTCCAGAACTGTATTCTTTCCATTTAACTCAGTAAATATTTAAGGTAATGAAAGCTCTTCCTAAATTTGCCATTTGTCCTATTATGTTTTTAAAATCCAGTGGTTTTTTTTTTTTTTTTTTTTTTTGGTGTGAATTTTAGTAGATAGTTGGGGAGAGCATTTCAGGTACTGTTAATTTTAATTTTAATTTTTTAATTTTTATTTTTTAAAATATGTAACATCGAAGTTACTACATGGACCTATGTTCCTTTTGGTACTACTACCACAATCTGGCTTTCCACGACCTGCCCTATTGATCCTTGAAATCCATCTATAGAAAGATGAATGTGTGAGGAAGGCATATACTGAGCCAGCTGCATGGGGAATAATTGCCTCAAAACCAAGAATAGTGCAGGAGAAGAAAGCCCCAATTGCTTAGTCATGAAACATAGATCACTGAAGGTCAGAATTTTACCATCTTGCCAATCAGATTGTTCCATTCTTCTCTTGCAAGAAAGATTGAGTTCGAGGTGGGAAAAAGGCTAAAAGTATTTTTCTAGTATGCTATTCCAAGGAAATACTAGGCTTTTTCTTCTAATAACCCTTTGCCAAGGTTTGACTGGTTGTCCCTTTTCTTACTCTCTGCTCTCTGAGGGTCTATTATAAAGAGCAGAGAGGGAGCTAAGGTTTATGCCAGACAGTAAATCTATGCTGTATTTTAAAGAAGCTGATAGAAGAAAGGGGACAAAGTACATATTTATGAAGTTTGTTATATGAACTTTCTTACCATTTCTTGTTCTCTCTATTACTTGTTCCCACAGGTACGATTTACCCTTTGGTGTCATTTTCTTATTCCATTTTCTTATTCCTTATTCCAGCTTTGCTCCCATCCACCAAAATTTTTTGTATTGTTGTCAAACATATTATGTAATATATATATATATATATATATATATATATATATGAGGTCTTACAGTACAATTATATAGCATGTTTTCTACAATTGCTTTGAAATCAATTTTAAGAAAGGAGAATGAATTTGCCTTTATACTGTCTTTTATAATTATGTTATTACTTTATGGTTGCCCTTATTTTCTCTATGAGAAATTTGGCTTATCATCTGCGGCCACTTACTTTCAGCCTGAACAATTTCCTTTTGTATTTTTTGTAAGGTGGTTTCGCTAGCAACAGATTGTCTCTGATTTTGTTTGTCGAGGAATGTCTTTATTTCAACTTTATTTCCAAAAGATATTTTGTACTGAATATAAGGTTCTTGGTTGATAGTTTCTTTCTGTCAGCACTTTGATTATGTTATCCCACTGTGTTCTGGCCTCCATAGTTTCTGTTGTTATGTGAACTGTTAATGTGATTGGAGTTTCCTATAAGTTATAAGTTATTTTCCTCTTGCTACTTTTAAAAATCTGTTTCTCAGAATTTTTCCTATAATGTCTTTGGGCATCCATTTCTTGGTGTTTATCATGCTTGGGGTTTGTTGAGCTTTTTGTATGAATAGATACATGTTGTTTTCTTTTTAATCAAAATTGGGAAATTTTCAGCTATTGTTTTGTATTGATATCTTTTATTGATGCAACATTGTCGTCATATACTCCTTCCTTTTTTAAACATGTTTTCCCTTATTTGTTGGTAACATATTTATAATGGGTGCTTTGAGTACTTTGTTAAATCTGGCATCTGGTCCTTCTCACAGGGATTTTCTGTTTCCTACTTAGCTTTCTGTGTATGGGACAGATTTTCCCATTTCTTTGCATGTCTTGTAATTTTCTTGTTGAAAATTGGACATTTCAGAGAATATGTTATAGCAACTCTGGATTGTGACACCCCTCACACTCTGGGGATTGTTGTTGTTTCTTTATTTGTTCTGTGATTGACTGAAGTATTTAATAAAGTATATTCCCCCCCACCCCCAGTATGAAGCCTCTGATGTCTCTCCTCAGAGGGTACAGTAGCTTTAGGCATACAGTAGTCGCTCTGGGTTGACAGTTTTAGGAAGTCTCTATTTGTCTCTTTCCCTGATCTCTCTGTTAAACTGGCTGCCTTTGATGGTCTTAGACCCAGTTTTCAGGCTCCATTAATTGTCTGATAATTGCTCTGTTGTTTTGGATGATACCTGAAGGTATAAATCACTCTGTATTCTGATTCATTTAAACTCATAGTACTTTGCAAGGGAGTTTTTGAGGCACGTCTTGGAGTTTCTCCTGACCTCAGAAGGGCTCCTCTTAGCTCTTTCCCTGGCTCTCTCCAGTGAACTAGCTACCTTGTGGTTTAGCTTGTTCATAATGCTTACCACCAAAATATCCATTGTTTTCAAGAGTACTCTTAGGCTTCAGATTCCCTGTACTCCATTTCAAATAAACTCGGTTCTCTGAAGAATGTTTCAGGTCTCTCTCATTGATTCTGCCCTTGGGCAAAATCTCTGAGCGCTGCTCCCATACTGGGGACAGGACAAACAGGTGTCTTCTCATGGACTGGTACCTGCTTTATGAGCTATATGCTGAATAGGGTCTGTAGTCTCTGGTCTCTCTTAGTTTACCTCTCCCAGAATGGAACCTCTGCCCTATGCATGACATGGGGTCAGGGCAATCCAAGCCCAGCTCCAGTATTGTCATCATGTCACAGCTGGAAGAGAGCTTCTGCCATATGGGTGGGGGGTCAGCAGAGGAAGAGAACCCCTATTTTCTCAGCTGTACTCATCAGGAATTTAGCCTGTGTGACACTGCACTATGGACCTGAAGGGGATGAGAATTGCTGGTGTCCTGCTGATCTGGGGAAGATACCATCGCCCTTCACTGGGAGCTAGGGAGGAACGTAGCCCCACTTTACTGGCCACACCTGCTCAGATTGGGGCTGCCATCATTATGCTGAGATGTGGAAGGGCTTTGGAGGGAGTAGGTGATAACTCACATTCCACAGATGCTCCTTGCTCTTACTGCAGTTTAGTGGTTTGTTGAATAAATGTTTCTTTATTTACTATATCTCCTTAGGACAATTTGCTATATGCCCTTAGGACAATTTAAATGGTTGTTTTTGTATGTGTGTTTTAATAATCTTTACCAGTTATGGTTCTTTCCTGGGGAGTAGAACTACAGAACTCCTCATACTGTCATTCTGGAAATGGAAGTCCTCCTTGTCATATTTTTTTCTTTTTCTTTTTCTTTTTGTAAGTTTATTTACTTACAGAGTAGAGGAGAGTAGAGAGAGAGAGACAGAGAGAGAGACAGAGAGAGAGAGAGAGAGAGAGAGAGAGAGAGAGAGAGAGAATGAGAATGAATCCCAAGCAGGCTCGATGCTGTCAGTGCAGAGCCAGATGTAAGGATCCATCTCACAAATCCTGAGATCATCACCTGAGCCTAAATCAAGAATCAGACGCTTAACTGACAGAGCCACCCAGTTGCCCCACCATGTCATATTTTAAAGGCCTTTTAGAATCCTTTCTGCATACATATTAAAGATACCTAAATGTTAAGTATTTCTGTATGTTTCATGCTACAAATAAGAAAAACAAAACAAGACTTTCTGAACACCCTGACTCAGATTACAAAATAGCAAGCACTCAAGACACAGTGTCTTGGTGAAATGAGGGAAATGCTAGCTTCTCAATCACCATTAGATATGGACTTGATTGTTGAAGTTAAGTGAAAGAAAATATTCCTTCATTTTCAGGCTGGAACTCTGTCGTCATTGAAATGTTCCACTGGCTTGTTTCACCCTGCTTAAGAGCTGAGCTAGAATTTCAGATGAATGCAAATATCAGTGTCTATAATAGAGATCGCAGGTTGGGAAGGACAATTGTTTATATAGTTTTCTCCCTCTCATCTCTTTTCGCTCTTAGAAAACAGCATAACGTTGGAATCAGATCACTTGGGGTTGGATCCTTATTTCACAACTGTGTGATGTAGACTTGGACCAGTTACTCCAAACTTCAGTTTTCCATTTTAAAAATCAAAATACTAATAGGGTTGTTATGAGGATTATAGGTAATCAATCATTCTTAAAAACTGCTGAGCAATTCCTAATGTATAATAATACATATGTGTCATAATAATCCCTGTTGTATAATAACAGGTTTAACATGGCAATAAAAATAAGGAATCATAAAACCATTAATTGAATATTATCCTTTCAGCTGCTTGACATAATCAATAGAAAATTGAAGGATACAGACTTTATTGTTTAATGAAGTATAGCTTTGAGTAATAGAGTTTTCTAACTACTCTCATATTCGGTGATTTCTGTTTATTGGATTTTCTTAAACAGTAGATATTTTTAATACCTTCTCTATGAGAATACATAGTAGTTTTTACTAGCTTAGTCCACATAACATTATTTGTATCAGTGTAGATAAACTAAGCAATGAAACTGGTGATGGCAGAGTTCCCTGTATCCTTCACTCCTGTCTATCACATAATTTGTTAGGAACTCAGATTGTTTTGTGTACACTTCCAATTTAGTACCCGAAATCAGAGAAACTTTTATGCAAAGCATTCTTCCTCCTGCTATTCATTGACTAGCTTTCACACAGTCTCCATCTATTGCACCAGGTGTTTGGAATGCAGAAAGAAGTGAGAAATGGTTTCTTCTGCCTAAAGAGAGAGCGAGCCACGAAAGCAAACCACTAGGGTAAATATTCATAGGTACTTTTTGCAGAGATACTTCCCAGGTACTGTAGAAATACAAAAATCAAGGACTGCCTGGGAAAGCTTCAAAGAAGAAAATAAGGAGAAGTCATGTGAGATTGTTTATAAAAGCCAGTGAAGGATTTTCCAGGTATGGTAAGGTGTAAGAAGACTGTTTCTGACATAGAGAACAACAGATGTAAAGCACAAAATAATGAAAGTGCTTATGTTGTTCAAGAGATGCTGAAAACACCAGGGTGTTTGGAAAGTTCAGTGAATGGGATGGGGAAGGACAATTTCAAGGAGTTTGGACTTCATTCTGTAGACATAGGGAAGCCAGAGGGGATTTTAACCAATAGGAATGACATGGTCACTTAGGTCTTGAGAATAGTAACTTTGGCTGCATCGTGAATGATTGGAAGGCAGCGGCACTTCAAATTCTGTTGTAATGGTTTGTGTCAGGGTAGATCAGAGCTAGGTAAAAAATAGCTATATATAAGACACCTTTTCTCTTCCATGACATAGAATGTTTCCTCTTTGATCTCCCCTCTTCCACGGCAAATATGTTTAGTCTTGTTTTATGAAACTAGTAAAGCTGTTATGATGCAGCCACCAGCTTTCTTTGCTTAGCCAGCTCAGAAATTGCTTTAATGATGTCCATGTTGTAAGGGAAGCATATTCTAATTTGGGAAATCTATATCAGATGCCTCTGAAATTGTGCATTTTAGTGCAATGAAGAAATTGAAGTACATAGTGAAGTGTTTTGAAATGTTACTAATGATATTATGTACCACCTACATAATGTAATGTACATTTAGAAGAAATAAAGTTAATTTTGTGTTTCTTCTGCCCTGATGATGAGAGGGTAGTAGTGAATATCTGGGAACTTAATCTAATGTGTAGGTTGTTTTAAAATGATCTCTTTCATTCCAAACAAAGAAATTTAATGAGAAAAATATATTGATGTGTACATAAGGTAATGACTTGATTTGGTGGTTGAGATTCATATTCATCTTTTATAAATGATTTCCAGTGCCTATTCCTAGTTGATTCTGTTGCTATCTTCTGCTGTAGCTTTTTGCCAAGGTCACTCCATGGCACACTAGACACATTCACCCACTGTGCCCTTCTTTCTTCATATTTTTCTTGCACAACACACACACACACGCTCACACAAACACACACACCTCTTTGCTTTTATTGATATTTTTTTCAGAGAAACCTGTGATTTTCTGTCATGCAGTTATATCATTACGTGTATTTTTTTTTACAGTAACTAATTTTCTTTCTTTTTTTTTTTTTTTTTTTTTTTTTTTTTTTTTTTTTTTTTTTTTTTTTTTTTTTTTTTACAANTGTCAAGTTGGTTTCCATATAACACCCAGTGCTCATCCCCACAAGTGCCCTCCTCCATGCCCATCTCCCCCCTCCCCCCCACACCCATGAGTCCTCTGTTTGTTCTCAGCATTTAAGAGTCTCTCATGGTTTGCCTCTCTCCCTTTCCCCCACCATTTCCCCCCTTCTTCTCCTGAACATCATCAGTAACAGCCCTACCATCAGTTGTGGTTGTTACCATCAAATTAACACATGGGGTGTGTGTAGATTTACAAGTAAGGGTGAAATTTTATTAGAGATAATAGCCCTTGCATTGCTCAAGACCAGATCACTGCATGACCATCTGGTCCTATATCATTTCATTTCTCTTATAACTCAGGAATTAGTGTTTTTGGAGTGTATGGGGTGTAAACCATGCCTAGAAGCTTAGCCATATATGGGATTCTCTTGAAACTTATGGTTTCTTCTGTTATCTTTGGGGAAAATAATTTTGACTGCTTAATAGTACAAAACACATTTCTCTCTATATTTTCAAGTAGCCTAAAGACGGAATCCTCCCTCAAAAAAAAGATGTTCATTTTGACATCCTACTTTTAATTGTCAGAAGCACTAAAATGATATAGATTGCTTCCGGAATGAGTAGACTCTTGCCTGGCTTACATTGAGATTTTAGACCTATAATTTTTTCTTTACTGTATAAGCTTTAGAGTGTTGACAATTTTCTTCAAAGCAGCAGAACTCAGCACCCTAATTAACACCTTCTACCATCCTTCTTCTGGTACTTGAGAAGTTGGCAGCACTGCAAATAGAAGAGAGGCTAAAACTAAACATGGACCCAACACAGATGGACATCAATTGTCTTACATGACCTTGGGGTGCTTTCATATTTATTTTGTGCACCAGTTCTCCTGGATCCTGCTTCCCATTTCTCTATGCCATGGTTTCCCATGTTCATTCCTTAACCTTGAGATACCATGTACCAGTGTGACAAGTGGTCATATAAATCTGACCTTTCTGGTACATTAAAAATAGACCAAATATGTACTGGTAGAAGGAACTATGAAAAGATATGTGAACACTTCAGGATTATTAATATTTTTGCTGGATACTTAATATACTCTGTAAAATAGGTAGTAGATAATTTGTAAAGATGCTCGAAAATATGTTGTAAGTGATTTCAGTATAGAAAAAGTTTTAAAATGTTGACTCATTAAGTTAATAATAGCTTAATGTTAATCAAAGTTCTACTTGTCTTTATTTGCTTATCTATCCACATATCACAGAAACTTAGGATTTTACAATTTTGTGGAGAATATTACTTATTTATATCAGATATAATCAGAGTTCAGTATCTGTCCCTAAAATATACTTTATATTACTTACACAAATGAAAAAAATTAAAAATGATATCACCATGTATTGAACAGATTCTAAAAGTTTTCAGATCTTGAGAACTCCTGCATGGTACTTCTGTCAAAGCCTCTCTCAGTCCTAAGTGAGTTCTTCATATTAATAGTGTTTGTATTGGGGTTCTAGGCACGAGAAACTGACTCTGCCTGACTTACTGAGTAGGACATTGGTTCAGTCATAGACTTGTTTGCTGTCTATCACAGGCCTCACCGATGAACAGGAAAAGGACATTTCTAGGAAATGCAATAACAGAGTTTTCTGAATAGACTCTTTAGGGCATTCTAATCTTCTTATCTGTTCTTACCATTTCCCTCCATATTTCCAGAGAAGTGTCTGATGGTCTGAGCTTCATTCCTAGGCCTACCACTTGTTATGATGTGGAAAGGGGGATACTGTGGTTGATGCTACCCTTCAAGATTCCATTAATTGACAAATGCCATTGTGTCTGTTTGCTTGCTTGTTTCTCCAACTGCTGAATTACATTTCTGCTGAAGTCTCTTTTGTCTCTATCCTCAGATGGAACAGGATATAGGACTTCTTCCCTGCTGAAATTGAATGCTTAATCTTTTTATATTTTTAAGAATTTATAAACTGAAACTAATAACACAAAAAAGGCAGATGATGCTAAATACACTCTGTTATCTCAGTTCTTCTCTGTGTATGGTTTGTTACTTCCACTGAAATTGCTAGTTTCTGTCATAGGATTCAACTTTTATCTAGACAGGTTAAATCTAAATTAGTAAATCTAAATAATTTAGCCAGACAGATGGTTTGGGTTTGTATCAAATCTAGAAATGATTGGCTATGTGTTCTATTTCTGATTTCCTTTTCCTAACTATCTTCAAGAATTCCTTTTTGTGGATCCCCCATTCCACTTTGGTGTCTCTGCATTACTTCAGTAAACACTTATTTAGGCCTGTTGTGTGTCAGTCCAGAAATGGTAAATATTTTCTATTATGTGTGCCACATCTGATAAGTCAGTGAAGGCTTATGGTGTGCAGTGATGAGACTTGTGAGGGGAACATTGGAATCAGTTAACAGTATCTGGTAAGAGTGAAGAAAGGGAATGTGGGTACAGCTCCCACACACTTACATAAATCTACTGTGGTCCATCCCTTGTGGATATCATTATAATCTGGTTGGAAAGCCTGGAGTTTTCTATCCCAGTTAGGAAGTTCCCATGGTATTCTAGGTGAGTGGAGAGGAAACCCTGGATAAGGCAGCGATACTAGAAATAGAAGCGATGATGTGTATAAGTGAAATTTTCTGTTTAGTTATTAGATCTGAAAAGATGCAGTAGGTCCCCTAGCACAGTAGGCACACGTTTTGGTAACTGTGACCCCGAAGAAGGGAAGCTAGCTTAGTCTTTTTTGCAGTTTTGTTTGCCTAAAGTGCTTTTACCAATTTTTTAATTCCTTCCTTAGATGACACTCCCCTTTCCTTTCCACTGTCTTACACCTTACAAATACTAGGTCTCACCAACTTGAGATTCTGTTCATTAATAGTCTCTCTCTATTCCTAGCCAACTTCTGCTGCAATGTATAACTCTCATCCAATGACCCACAACAGGGCAGCTAACTAAAGAAGCTACTATGGACCACATGTGATAGAACTTTACCTGGCTCAAGGACCCACCTTTTCCCTACTTACATGTTTTCCCTGACTTCTCATTAAGGAAAGAGAGTTGTTCTCTAGGCCTTTACCATCTTTGTTTTATGATACCAGCATGCCTTAACCATAATAGGAAACCAGTAGTTGCAGGTATAGTAATGTAGTCTCATATTACTACTGCTTCACTCCTAAATGAGAGCAGTGTGGAATCCTTTATTCTCGCAAACTGTACTGTTCTGATCTCTGCTCTGAGTATGAGGTGAACTAATGTTGATTTTGCCTGATCTAAATTCATTCTAATCCTTTAGTTTAATCAGTTCCTTTAGATTTAACTTAGGCTCATTTGAAGACTTTTTTTTTTTTTTAAATTGGAGATTCCTCTACTTCTCTCTAAAATAGCATCTCAGGTATGGAGAAGTGGCTTTCAAGACACTGCTTGGTTCAGAGGCAATGGATCCCTTCACCTTAGGCTGATTCTTGAGTATTGGTGGCAGAAGCCATCCTGTGGGTGTTCCGCCAGCTGACTGAAATTGACAGTTGGTAAAATTCCAAGTCCTGATTCTCTCAGTTTGGTTAAGACCTTCTAAATATCCATGGTTTACTCAGGCACTAGAAACCCATCCCTAAAAGTGTCTGCCTTGTCTTCCTTTTTTTCCTTCAAGTACGGGCTATTTCTCTATCATAAGGTTACCAGTCCCTCTTTACACTGGGCCCAAAGGCTGCCTATAAAGATGAGGAAGGCATGGAGGGCAAACTAAGCCATCTGGGTGCTTAATCATGTCAGTCTCCTTCATAAGTGGTTACAAGCTCTGGTGTTTCCACAGTCACCTTGCATAGCAGTTTCCCCCTCCTGTTCAAAATGGAGACAGAAATGTCCTCACTGCTTCTCACAGGTTACGGAATGTACTGTTTCTCAGCTGAAGCCTAAGTATGAGAAATATATATATGCACCCTGTCATCTTTATCTGTCTCCTGTCCTCTTCCCACAAGCCTCCAGTAAAAAGAAAAAGATCGCACTTTAAGTTTTCAAAAAAGCTTAATCTTATTACATATCAGTAGATCATAGAAATTATAGAAATTTTATTAATCACTCTAAGTCTGTTACGTTTGATTGATTACAACAATTTTTAACATGTCTCTTGACTCTTTTTCTCTTCACACTCCAGGCTGTTTTGCATTTTGTTGCTGCCAGACTATTATTTCAAATCACTATGCTATGATTATACTTTTTTTTTTCCTTTTAAACACTCTAGGATGTACTCCTAACTATATTCCTTCCTCATGCCTTTATCATATTACTGTTTACTGATAAGACATCCATACACTGTCTTTTTCTTCAGAGCCTAGTGTTAGACCCACCTGAGTGAAATTCACTCCTTCTGTACTGCGCTTCCTTCTGGAGGTTCAGTAGGGAATTTTGTCCATAGAACATCTCTTGAAGTATTGGTATTCTCTTTTCCTTTGTATCTATCGTCCTCACTCATTTGTAAGCATCTTAAACAAAAAAATCTTATTTACTACTTTTCTTCAGGTTTCAGTGTTTCATGGGCAGTATTGAGCTCTAAATATTCACTTTTCTTAACACAGTTGGATAAGATTTTGAAAATAAAAGCAAATATAGAAAAACATGGGCCTGGATGATAGGAGTATTGTTTTTGTATGTTATTCTTTAGACTTATTTTGTATATTTTCATTAATAAGCATGTGCTGTTCTTATAATTTAAAATTGAGTTCAACAGTACTGTAATTTAATTACATTGTGATTCAAACAGTTAGACTGTGTAGTTTTATTTATGATACACAAGGAAATCTGTAGTTAATCAAAAAACAGCATTTTGGGTGTTTATTTCTAAACATTTTATCTACATTAACTTAGAATATTTGCAACGTGCTGTTTCTCAACTGTGACCATGATTATTCACTCATATTTATATTTCATCATTGAAGAGAGGCTCTAAATTTCTCATTGAAACTAAGTCTCAAACTAAATCAACCTGACATGAATCTAATAAAATTAGAGTTGTTTAGAACAGATGGCTCATCAGAGATTTGAACCCAGTCTGACATGATCTGGTAGATTCTGTGAATCATAGGGCTTTTTATTTGAAGTAATGGCCAAGTTATAGTCTCTCATTTAGGTTTTATCTATATGAAATGAGAAGATTGATTTGGATGATGTGTTGTTTCTTTCTAATGATTATGTTTTGTGGCTGTATGATCAGTCTGCCAGGCTCTTTAGAGAAATTCATATATGAGTTAGTGGGGGCTCACAAATGTTAGGTTTCTCTGTAATAATCCAAACATATTTAGACTTGGAAAGTAGTTTCCCCCTTGGACAGTACAGTTATTGAGTAATCTCTTTCTGTATTTCAAAAGGTTATGTGGACTTTAAATAGAAAGAGTTCACAAACCAGGATGAGGAAGAGAAATGTACCTCTTTAATTGAAAGGGTTAATTAAGTACTGCACTCAAAAATTATTTTGGTGTAGAAATAGCAATGATGCATTTTTACGAAGGAATATTTAACTGTCCAATTTTGGATTAAGATGTTCTTAAGCTCTAAACTAAACAGAAGATGTTGAAGAAAACTACAGAAAAAACACTTCAGTAAATGTTGGATTTATGGCATGGGCTTGCCATTCTCATCAAATTTAAAACAACCTTGAAAATATTATAAGAGTAATATTTTCTCAAGGATAAAATGTTCTTGCTCAACTTATCCATAGAAGAGAAGTATAAATGAGCCTATTGCCTGAATATTTGGATACAAAGATTGTCGTTGAAATGTGTTCCACTCTTTTTAAAAAGAAATAAAACATAAGTGCACTTATCCTTGACTTGGGCAAGTTGGAATGATGCATAGAAGAAAAGGCTATCTGCGGAATATATGTACTAGGCACTACAGTAAAGCAAATATTGCAGCACAGCAAATATTACAATACAGTGAATGTCACAATAAAACAAGTCAAATTAATTTTTTATTTCTCAGTGTGCATCAAAGTACTGTATACATTATGCTATAGTCTATGAAGTGTACACTAGTGTTATATTTAAAATGATGTATTTAGCTTAATTAAAATACTTTATTACTAAAGCAGATCACTAACCATTAACTGAGCTTTGAGCAACTATAATGTTTCTGTAGGTGGAGGCTCTTATTTCCATGTTGATGGCGGCTGACTAGTCAGGGTGATGATTCCTGAAGGTCAGGGAGGCTGTGGCCATTTCTTAAAATAAGACAGCATTGACGTTTGCTACTTCAGTTGAGTCTTCCATCCACAAATGATTGTTCTGTGTTTGATACTGTTTGATAGTATTGTAGCCATATTAGAACTTCTTTAAAATTACAATAAGCCCTCTCAAACCTGCCACTGTTTTTTCAGCTCAATTTATGTGATAGTCTAAATCCTTTGTTATCATTTCAAAAGTCTTCATAGTGTCTTCACCAGGGGTAAATTCCGTCTCAGGAAACCACTTTCTTTGCTCAAACATAAGAAGCAAGTCTTCATCTGTTCAGCTTTTATCATGAGATTATAGCACTTCAGTAACACCTTCAGGCTCCACTTCTCATTCTAGTTCTCTTGGTCTTTCCACCAACATCAGTTACTTCCTCCAGTGAGGTCGTGAACCTCTGAAAGTCATCCATGAAGGTTGCAATCCACTTTTTCCAAACTCTTATTCATGTTGATATTTTGAGGTTTTCTGATGAATCCTGAATGTTCTTATGGGCATCTAGAATGGCGAGATCTATACAGAAGGTTTTCAGTTGATTTTGCCCAATTCCATCAGTAGAATCACTATCTCTGGCGGTCCTAGACTTATGAAATTTATTTTGTAAATAATAAGTCTTGGAAGTTGAAACGACTCTTTGGCCCATGAGTAGCAGAACAGATGTTGTGTTAGCAGGCACAAAAGCAACATTAATCTCATTGTCCATTGCCATCAGAGCTCTTGGTTGATTAAGTGTGTTGTCAATGCACAGTCATATTTTGAAAGGGGTCTTTTCTTCTAAGCAGTAGGTCTCAACAGTAGTCATACAGTATTTAGTACACCATGTTTCAAACAGATATGCTGTCATCGTGGTTTTGTTGTTTCATTTATAGAGCACAGAGAGAGTAGATATAGCATAATTCTTAAGGGCCCTGGGATTGTCAGAATGGTAAAGAGGCATTGGCTTCAACTTGGTGTTCACCAGCTTCATTAGCCCCTGACAAGATAGCCTGTCCTTAGAAGTTTTGAATCTAGGCATTGATTTCTCTTCTCTACCTATGAAAGTCCTAGATGGCATCTTCTTCCAAAAGAAGGCTGTCTTGTCTACATTGAAAATGTAGTTTAGTGCAACCACCTTCACGAATTATCTTAGCCAGATCTTCTGGGTAACGTGCTACAGCTTCTCCACCAGCACTTGCTGCTTCACCTTGCGCGCTGATGTTATGGGAAAAACTTTCTCCTTAAACCTCATTAACCAAACTCTGCTGGCTTCAGACTTTTCTTATGTGGCTTCCTCACCTCTCTGAGCCTTCATAAAATTTAGAGTTAGGGTCTAATGCTCTGGATTAGGCTTTGGTTTAAGGGAATGTTTGGGCTGGTTTTGCTCTTCTATCCAGACCACTCAAACTTTCTCCATATTCACAAGAAGGCTGTTTTGCTTTCTTATCATTAGTGTGTTCACTGGAAGAGCACTTGGAATTTCCTTCAAGAACTCTTTCTGTGCATTCACTACTCGGCTAATTGACATAGGAGGCCTGGTCTTGAGCCTATCTTGCTCTCAGCCTATCTTACTTTTCTCACTAAGCTTTTGATTTAAAGTGAGAGACTTGCAACTCTTCTTTTCACTTGAACATTTAGAGGCCATATAGGGTTATTAATCGGCCTAATTTCAGCATTGTTGTGTCTCAGCAAATAGGGAGTCCTGAGGAGAGGGGGAGAGATGCGGGAATTGGCCTGTCGGTGGAGCCCTCAGAGCACATGCAATGTATTTATTAAGTTCAGAGTGTTATATGGATATGGTTTGTAGTGCCCTAAAACAATGACAATAGTAACAGCAAAGATCACTGATCCCAGATCACCATAAAAATATAATAATAATTAAAAGGCTGAAATATTGTGAGAGGTACCAAAATGTGACACTGAGACACAAAGTGAGCAAATGCTATTGGAAAAAATGGCACCAATAGACCTGCTTGCTGCAGGATTGACACAAACCTTCAATTTGTAAAAAAAAAAAAAAAAAAAAAAAAAAAAAAAATGTGATACCTGCAAAGTACAATATAGCAAGCTCAGTAAAATAAAGTGTGTGTGTATTTCAGTGCTCTTTCTCTCTAGTTTTACCTAAATAAAAAGATTATGACTTTTATTATCTTGCTTTTAAAAAAATTTTTATGTAGTATCCTTGAAACCATCTATCTCATACACTTTAACCAACACATACATAAATGTTACAATTACTAAGTAATTTCATACACTGAAAAACATGACTACTACCTCTGTAAAACATAGCTCCTTCTCAAAAGTGTACCATAATAGTAAAGGGATTGCTTTATTAAAAATCATACTAAAGTGCTTAGAAGTGTTATTTTCCTAATCTTCAAAAGAAAATATTTAATCTTTCATTTTCATTGTTTCTGACTTTTTCTGACTTCATTTTAATAAATGACATTAAGACTATATGTTGCTGATAATCTTCTCCTTAACTTATCTTCACCTTTCTATACTGCCGTCCTTTATGTAAAAAAAAAAAAAGTCTCTACCAATATACCACAGGAGAAAAAGTCAGAAAGATAAAAGAGAATTTCGATGTATACCTAGCTACAAACAGCTGTTATTACCATATAGGCATAAAGCCATATGATCCTTATCACAAATTCAGTATTTCTCCTGGGGTAAATTCTCCTATATTTTTGTAGCTTATGCCAGACAATTTTCCTTTCTTTCAAATCAAATCATTGAGTATAATTTTCAACCAGGAAAGGAATCTTTTTTTTCTCCCATCCCATATAGAATCTCAATTTTGTATTTGAAGATCAACTCCGTTTTATATTTTTTTCTGATAGATTTTCATTCATTAATTTGTTTATTCATTAACACATTGCTATTTATATACTGTAGGTTTTAAACTTCATTAGTTGAGGGTCACCTGGGTGGCTCTGTCGGTTAAGTGTCCAACTTCGGCTCAGGTCATGATCTCATGGTTCATGGGTTCGAGCCCCGCGTCGGGCTCTGTGCTGACAGCTAGCTCAGAGCCTGGAGCCTGTTTTAGATCCTGTTCTCCCTCTCTCTCTGACCCTCCCCTACTCACACTGTCTCTCTCTCTGTCTCAGAAATAAACATTAAAAATTTTTAAATAAACTTCATTACTTGTGAGAAATATGAAAATTCATAGCATTCTTTCTACTTTGAACCATGTTTTTATGGGAGAAGACACAGAAATATATAGTTAAACTGTGATGTGGTAAATTAGATTGTTTAGGTGTCTGAAAGGGAAATGAAAAACAAAAAAGGAGAGAGGACCACCCATAGCAATGTTGTGCACTTGAAAAAAGTTCACGGATGTGGGAATCCTGAGGGATTATACTGTGAGTATTCCATACAGCTAATGGTGGAGGATCAGGGCAGGCAGAAACAGTCCAGATAATGTGAGAAGAATTTGTAAGGATGTAATATGTTAGAGATAAGAAACTACTTTTTCAGGACATCTTGACTCCAGGAAGGAATGTTGAGATAAGTGAATAAAATGGCAAATAAAGAGATAATTATGAATGGCTTTGAAAGCCACGCTCAAGAATTTGAACTGTATTCCAAGGGATTATGGAGGACCATTGGACGATTTTGACCAGCTGCACAATTAGGTCACTTTAGTGGAAGTGTGTGAAATTGGTTGGGTGAAAAGGCTAATGGAGAAAAAGGGCATTTTGAACACTTTTGCATTAGTCCATTGAGAAATGATAAGAAAACCTACCAACTGAGATGAAATACATAATAAGAAGCAAACCAGAATATATTGACAGGATATGGTGGCTATTTTGAGGGCTGATGTGTAGACCACAGACACAATTGGAGCAAGTGTAAGAAAGAAAAAATCTGGGAAGGAGTACAGTATAATTTGAGGTTTAGACTAATCTGGGAGTAGGAGGAAAGTTAGCATGTAGATAAAGAAGAAAAGCCATCCCCAGATAAGATTTTCGGAACTTCAGGATAATGAACAATAAGCATAATGACAAGTGTGTTCATCATGGTTTAAAAAAAGTTAAGGCAACTGAGGTTACTAACTAGTATTTCAGCTATTTGAGAGTGCCCTTTGATACACTTGCAGATGGAATCCTGACTACATATGTTTACAACCAGATAAGTTTGGTTACCCAGAAAAAAAATGAGATCATGATCTAGATTGAAGGCCAAGAAAAGTTATATAATTAGTGATCCATCGATTAGCTATTATCTAGTTGGAAACATTTTGTTCTGTGTAGATTCAAAGCATTGTTATTTTACCCATCATAAAAATTTACTATCAAAATTCCATGGAGAAATAAGAGATTATTGTAAATTTTATACTGAGTATAGACCACAAAGATTAAAAATAGCTAGTGACTAAAGGAAACTCTAACTTTTTATGTGGGATTTCATATGATTCTGGTAACAATTGCTTGAAGACACTATGATCTGTTATGTAAATTTGTACAATTATGATAATTTCAAAAGCCATGTTATTTATTCAGTAGTTTAACAGCTCCTTGTTCTGAAGTTGTAAAAGTGACAACTCAGGAGGGGTATCACTATACTGCCCCCCAAAATGAGGATGAATTTAACATTTCAAGTGAATTGAAAGTGTATTTTTATAAGAAAGACTTCAGAATTAAAAAAAATGTACTTCTTCTGTTTCTGTTTTCATACAAAGAATTGCTGCTGCAGTAAAATCATTATTACTAAAGATCAGGTATGACATACATGAAGACTTGTTGAGTATACTGGTAGTTACCCTCAGAGGTTTTTCTGGGCCATGGGTGCTTTTTTGCCTGTTGTGCAAGGACCCATCATGGGAGGTATATGAGTGCTATAACCAGAAATCCAAAATTTCTGAAGGAAGGAAATTAGCATTCATCTGTTTAATTAATATTTATTCATGACCAAAAATGTGCCACTGATGGGCCCACATTTGGAGAAAACAAAGATAAATGAAGCACATGTCTTCAGTGAATATATTTAAGAGGAAATTGGATGCATGGATTTGAAGCTTAGAGATCAGGTGTGGGTTGGATACATTAATTTGAGATTTTGGACATACAGGCAGTAGAGAAATTATTGGTTTTCTAGGGAATGTATGATTTGAGAAGGAGATTAAGCAAAAATACACATTGACATTCATATCTATATTTGGGAGGCCTGCAGAGGTAAAAGCACCGTAAGAGGAGAATGAGAATGAATAGTTAAAGCCAAAAAGGAGAAAATGAAAAATATGTTTATTCCTTAAATGTAAAGAAAGTGATACTCAGGAAGGCAGTTATTAAAAAGGGCCAGTGTTGCACAGAAGTCAAGTAAGATGAATGTGAAAGTCTACTGGCTTTGAAAATTAAGTCATGAGCAACTTTCCTGAGAGCATGTTCAGTAAAGATTTGCAAATAAATGAAAGACACTTTGGGAAAAGATGACAAAGACAGTAAAACAATGCTGAACAATCCTAAGAAGTCCCATAGTGAAGGAAAGAGGGGTAATGTTCAGGGTCTTTATTTTTTGCTTTAGGTTTTTTATTCTGTGCTTTAGTTTTTATTTCCTATGGTTAAGTATTGAAACATGTGTATATATACAAGGATGAATGTTTAAATATGATAAAATAAGTACCTGAAAAAAGAGGAATCACATTAAGAGCAAAGAAAGAATAAGGGACTTCCATCTATGAATGAGCTAAAGAGTTGATTCCTATCTGAAGCAGGAAGGAGGAAGGATGGAGGGAAAGGTGGGTTCTAAATAGAAATGCATGCAGAAAGTTTTTAACGTTACTTTTCACTTAACATCACACACACAAAAAAACCATGAAAACAAAATCACTAAAGAACATAAAAATATGTTTATATTGTATTCAAAGGCCACCTGTTTTTCCTCAGTTATCATTCTGAGAGCAAATACTTTCTGGCCTGAATACTCTGCCTAATTTCTGTAAGAGTTAATCTATATTGTTTAGGGACCAGCAGGCTTTTGCTCCCTAGGAAAGGACATTAGAAACACGTTAGTTCTTTTTTTTTTTTTTTTCTTTGATCAATATGGCTCACTCTTTAAGAGGAAGTTGTTAATTTCTGTGAGTCATCACTGTGCTTTTTGAGAGAATGTACAATGGTGTGGCAATTAAGAATGACACATATTGATGGGCACCTGGGTGGCTTAGTCGGTTAAGCGTCCGACTTTCGCTTAGGTCATGATCTCGCGGTTTGTGGGTTTGAGCCCCACGTCGGGCTCTGTGCTGACAGCCAGCTCAGAGCCTGGAGCCTGTTTCAGAGTCTGTGATTCCCTCTCTCTCTAACCCTCCCCTGCTCACGCTGTCTCTCTCTCTCTCCTAGAAATAAATAAATAAATAAAAAACATTAAAAAAATTAAAAAAAAGAATGACACATATTGAAAAGATTATTGCTCTGGTTTCAGATTATTTAGTTCTGATTTTAGAGGTTTCATCTACCTGCGAAAATTTTCAAACCTCTATTTGTATTCTTAGCGTGTAAGAAGTGGATCTGGTTTGCCATTGCCTTCTTATACCGACAGTGATAGGTCTTAATTCTCCTTTGGGGAGTTCAAAAAGGAGGCAGAAGATCTGTTGTGGATATCCAAATTGCAGACTACCTATTCATAATAAACTTTTAGGTATTCATATCTTTACAAGAGCTCCCATAATGGATACTTTGTCGGAGAGGTTCTGAAATGGAATTTCTGTAAGAAGCTTCGCCAAATTTAAATTGTTGATTACTGTGCTGCCATCAATGTGTTCATAATGTGTTGTGGCTTATCATGACATTAACATGATCCTCTGAAAATAAAATGTTGATTTAACATTATCACAGCCACATGTATAACTTGTAATATGAGCCTTCTTCTCATGAACCCATTATTAGAAGGTTATTTAGAGATAATGGTAAAATCTGCAATCTTTGACTTTTAACCAAAATATTTTGGCTGTTTGGCTCTTCATAATTCTTTCATGCACATAGAATGACTGTATAATCATTTGTTCTGGCTCAGATATTGTGCAGAAAATAAAAAATAACCTATTTTTTTTTTTTACTGAGAATCACAGACTTTATTTTCTTCATTGACACCCATAAAGTAAAGAGAGGTGTTTGACAACATTAAATAAAATGCAGAGTAGGAAAAATACAAATAAAGAGAAGACAAAAAGTCACATGGCAGTCATAGGGGGTTGTGATCTGGTTAGTGAATTCTGAACCTTCTCTATCAGATAAAAATAACATATTTTCTTTAAAAAAGTGAGAACAATTTGCAATGAAGCTGCAGTAGTAGTAGTAGTATATTTTGCTAGTAAAATATATAACCAATAGACATTTACAGTATAGGGTTAAAGTATCCTCTGATAAAAAGTTCCTTTGGGGTACACCAACCATATTGCAGTTGTTACCTGTCACATAGCTAAAACCGTATCATTGTCTGACTTTGGTCAGCCATACACCCTAAACTGAACATTATGCAGTCCATTCCATGGCATGCTGCTGAGGGTCTCTAGAATCTGTCTAGGTCAAATCAAATATCCATGGAACATGAAATGTTAGTTAGTTGGCTTTTACCCACCCCTGGAATCCTGTTATGTTATGTGTCAACATTGTGGCAAGTGTCATGAGTCAGTATATAGCTGTAAAGAGAACTGTATCATTGTCTAATGTTCTCCTTGTAATGTTTCTTTGTAATTGTAGGAATAAATCTCTTTGTGACTAAATCAGTTTCAGCAAAACTGATATAAGACTAAATTAAATACAAAGAAAATACAACACATTCTTCTTTATGTTCATAAAATATATAGATATATTCAATATTATATTCATTATATTGTTGAGTATATATATTTTAATATATATATATAATATGTTAATATATCAATTACATATGTATTAAGCCATCTCTTTGTGCCTAACAGTGCTTAATATTCTATAGATATGGAAAACAATGTCAATCATATAATCGCTGTTCTAATATTTGTGAATGCTGGTGTGTCATTTTCTTCAGGAAGGTGTTTGGTTTGTATCGCTTACTGAAATGGAAACCAATTAAAGGCCATTAGAAAGCAGAAACAATGTTTGGCAATGACACAAATATTATTGGAAAAACTTGTATTTATTTGTTTGTAGTAGTGATTCATATATCTATATTTAACCTCATGAAAATCCCAGGGAATAAAACTCTATAAAGACCAGAAGATGCACAGTTCCCTGAACAAATAGGGCCTGAATCAGCAAGCCCTGTTCACAAAAGAGCCGGGGCATCCCATCTTGGTTGACCAAATTAGAAAACCCATTTAGCATGCAATTATAATGCTTAGGAGATCATGACACTTTAATAAATCCCTGAACATAGTCCGTGGCCAGCATCACAGTGAAGGACTGCCCAAGTTAAATATAGAAATGTGTACCTGGACAGTACAGAGTTTTGCTGCTTGGCATGTTTCTTCCAGTGCTCCTTATTTATGCATTAGTGGCTAGTGTGGTGTGCTAGAAAGTTTCAGGACTTCCCTTGCCACCAATTAGCTGAGGGAACTTGGGAAGACCCCTTCAGCTCTCCTGCTACTGCAGTAAGCTACGAGAAGAAAGATTTGGACTAGGTAATTTTTAATGTTCTTACTGGATAAGAATCTGATAAGTTCAATACCAGGATAATGGTAAAGAAAAGGATAACCCTGTCCTGTGGCGGTTATGTATATAGAGTATAGTTAGTGATTCAGATAAAGGTTATAAACAGGAAATAGTCTAAGAATGTATTTAAATTATGTGCAAGCAAAGAGAGCTACCAGGAAAACACCTTCCAAAGTAGTGCTTCTATTGAGAGAGAGAGAGAGAGGGGCGCCTGGGTGGCTTAGTCGGTTAAGCGTCCGACTTTCGCTTAGGTCATGATCTCGTGGTTCATGGGTTCGAGCCCCGTGTCGGGCTCTGTGCTGACTGCCAGCTCGGAGCCTGGAGCCTGTTTCAGTCTGTGACTCCCTCTCTCTCTGACCCTCCCCTGTTCACGCTGTCTCTCTCTCTCCTAGAAATAAATAAAAATATTTTAAAAACATGTTTAAAAAGAGAGGGGGAGGGAGGGAGAGAGAGGCACCAGACAAACTCATATTATTGGGAAACAGGTAGCCAAGCCACTGCTTGAAAAGTCACCGAAGGGAGCCTTCTTCAAAGGGATGATGCATTGCCGAGATAATCCCTGCTTTAGCCTTTGACAGGCTTGCACTTCAGCACTTGCCTCTGTTGGAGCTATTATGTGCTGACTTCAGCATGAGAGCACTGAAATTGGGGCATGACTGCACATTTCATTACCAACGCTGCTCTCCCAAGCCCTGGGAAAATAATACTCTTTTTAAAACCTGTACCTGTCAATCCATTGAAAAGAGGTATATAATTATAATCAAGTTGTCTTACTATATTTTTCATTTATAGAATATAAACTAGGATGAAACAGTCCTCAGATGAATAGAGTTATGATTTTTTATCATGAAACAAAGCTAACCTCTTAAAAATAGTTTAACAACCGGTGAGAAAGCTTGTTAGGCTATGTGTAACCAAATAGTCACATTTTATAGAAATGATTAGACCTGGGTTTCAAAGTAAAGAAGTCTGCTTTGGAAAATGTGCAATTAAATGCAACAAAAAAAATGACTATTTTATTTAGTGTAAGGCTTTTAAATTGATAGAATGTTATTTTAGAATATTCATACACGAGAATTTTTACTTGCATATTAGCTTTATAAAACGTACAGCTACCATATGTTTGCACGTATAGGAGGATTAGGAGGAACTTAACAGAGGACCGTGGGGGAGAAGAAGGGGAAAATAGTGGTGGAGAGGGAGGGAGGCAAACCATGAGAGACTCTTGAATGTTGAGAACAAACTGAGGACTAATGGGGGTGGGGGAGGGGGAAGAGGGGTGATGGGGATGGAGGAGGGCACTTGTGGGGATGAGCACTGGGTCTTATATGGAAACCAACTTGACAATAAACTATTTAAAAATAAATAAATAAATAAATAACCTAGAGAGTCCTAATAGTTAAGTTTATTGAGTTGAAAAAAGTACAGATGATGAGAGTTTATTTTTTCATTTTTCAGCATTATCTGGGTTCTGATGAAAGTAAGGGATCATTTATTTTTTCTATAAATGTTTATTGAGATTCCACGTAAATTAAAGAGATACATAGATAAATAAGGACCCTGCACTTGAGAACTTTAGCTTTTTGGGTGAAATAATAGAATCCTATTAGAATAGACTACTAGAATTATAATAGCATTTTAAAATGATAATACTTCTAAATAATTACCCTAAGATAAACATATAATGTACCAATGTATAATATTATATTCTGTAGAACTTAGAGGAATTTCACAGTCTATCTAGATAAGCCAGATGTGTTTTGGTCACAGGTGCAGAAGGGGGGTTACAAGTGGGCAGCAGGCAGTTGTGCCTATTAAAGAGCTATGGCAGCAGTGGTGAGGATGGTGAGGATGTGATAATGAGAAGAAAAAGGAGGAGGGAAACAGGAGAACATTAACTGACACAGTGGAGGTTACTGTGGCTAGATAGTTTTCTAAAAGTGTTTCATCTATGAAATGCTCTTTGAAATATGTACCATTATTAGGCCAGTTTTGAAGTTAGGGAAATTGAGGATCAGAGAACTTTGCCTGCCCAAGGCCACACCATCAGTAAGCATATGGTTGTTGGTAAAACTGGGGTATGCCCATGGAATGTGAATGTTGAATGTTCCAGGAAAAGACTGAGAAGTGTTGATAGTTTGCATTGCAGAAATATCTACAGTGGCCAAATAGTAATGTGCATACTATAGTGCATGTCAAGACGGATGGCAACCTGGAGGGGCTGGATGATAAACTGGACAGCTTACAAGCCATCCCCCTGTGGCGACTAAACTCCAGCCCACTGTGGCTCTCTAGCAATGCTGTCCCAACGTTACCAGCTCAGACCATCCAAATTTGTGAAGAATCTGAAATAAGTATTCATAAGTGAACCCCCCTGATTGTGAAGTTTTGGCAAGTGAAACCTCCAAATTATTAACTGTTGGACAAGTTTTTTAAGATAAAATGTCAGGTGGGCTCCAGAGAACACATCAGTCACTGAGCCTTATGTGGCCCAGGAGCCACCAGTGCATCATTCCTTCATTATCCAGAGGCATTTACCGAGTTTCTCAAATTTCTTAGTCTAAACCCAGAACAAATTACATAGTACTTAAAAGTCACTTTCACTCAATATCGATATTCCTAAATGCTTAGTGGATTGATTTCACTTCTAAAATAATTGCTTTAAGAATAAATATATAGGAGCATGTAAAATCAGAGTTCAGCAATATATTTGTAGTTTGTTGCCTTAGTTTTTATACTCCAAAATTGTGACTATCCCAATCCCCATATGATTGACTTCTGAGAAATGACTGTCTCAGTCCATTTCTCTTATACCAGATTATGAAAATTATTGAGGAAAAAAAAGTCTGATGTCCAAAGAATAAGTTATGAAGCCGTTTTAGAAACCCACGTGACAATATTAAATCTTTTTATTTGGCGATCTGAAGGTTGAATCGGACTCATATTTTTGATAATAGCAAATGCTAGGAAATGTCTCAACAAAGATGTGACACACATATCAGGTGTTTTCCTACTTGATGTCTTGCTTGCTTCTTCCTTTCTCCATTTCATCCTTCTCCCTTTTATTCTTACCCAGTTTGCTCATAATCCATGTTTTTAGGGTTCTTAATATTGTTCTGTTTGATCTCTCATCCAGTTATAACTCGATGATCTTGGCACCAGATGCCACTTTTTACAACACAAGACATTGAAATTTTAAAAACATATTGAAAAGTACTGAATGTCCTGGGTAGACTGATATAAATGGTGAAGAGTGTCAGCACCATGCCATATGAATATACTTAAATAAACTAGGGCAAGAAAGAGAATATTTAGGGAAAACATGAAAGCTGTTATCATTCAATGGGTCTGCCATGAAAAAGCTCTAGTATTGGAGTTACTTTGAAAGCTTACTCTCACTTGGAAATATGGAAGCTGTGAGTAGAGATTAATTTTATAGATGAAAATATTCATAAAGAGTACTAATTAAGTAGTGCAGTGGATAGCTCAAAAAGTAGTTAAGACAACTGTATAAAGGTTCCAAATTATCTGGCAGAATTTGTTGACCTCTGAAAGCATGCTCTGTCTCAAGAAGCCTGGAGAAAAATTATTAATATGAACTAATGCTCTCATTCTACATGGTTTCTTTGGTATTACAGAGGATACCATTTTATCTAAACTAAGTATAAACATTGTAACAGACTATGTCATTAATTGACATTGATGGGACACCTGAGTGGCTTAGTCGGTTATGTGACCCACTTTGGTTCAGGTCATGACCTCATAGCTTGCGAGTATAGCCCCACATCGGATTCTGGGCTGAGAGCTAGGAGCCTGGAGCCTGCTTTGGTTTCTTGACTCCTTGTCTCTCTCCTCTTCCCCCACTTGCACTCTGTCTCTGTCTCAAAAATAAACAAACATTAAAAATATTTAAATAAATAAATTGACATTGATCAAGACCCACAGTTCATTGCTATATAAAAATATGAACAAATTCCACATTCTCTTGTTGTATTGAGCTTATTTTCTTAATAGACTTATGAATAACAAATGATTCAACAACAGAACCAACACATCTAGAGAAACATTTATGAAAACATCACAATGTGTTCATAATTATTTCCCTCTAGTATATATTTTCTCACATTGTAATTGACCTGTTACATCAGATGATCTTATTTTTAAGTATAGAGAGTTTGCTTAGCACTTTTTCTCCTTGCTTGGGCCCTTCATAAAGCTGTCACAACGCATGCAGATTATGCCTGCTTTTCAGCACTCTTTCCTAGTAATAGTTTGTCTAAAATATAGTGGCCTCACTATTTTATCCACTGTTATCAAAAAGTCATAACAGTTTTCTAGGAAAAACAGACAATTTGAGATTTTTCAAGAAAAAATATTTTTTATTTTAAATGATGTGGTTAACGTTTAGTCGTTTATTTGGTTTCACTGTATAGGTCTGGCTTGGGGTCTGTTACAAAATGCCTGGGGAGGTAAATGTGGTTTTTGTTACACATTTGCATTAAGAAAATACTAGGTTTTTGTAGAAAATCCTAGTAAGTGTCTTCAGAAAAAGTAGCTTTTAATAACTACCAAGTAATGCATAGTGCTTTGCTCATGAAATAAAAATAAATTCCCAAAGAATTATACTTAATCCAACAAAGGGTTATAGAATATCCTTATGAAAAAATAACAGAGACTGCTTTGTAATCTTAGTCTATGGCCCTGAAAATTTTAGTCACTAGTATTACTCTCTACAGACTTCAGCGTGTTATGTTTCAGTGTTCAGCAGTTGTTAGGGAAAAATGTTTGTTCCCTGGAGAAAATGAGATCAGTCTTACCTGTAAGCCAGTTGATATTGATGCCTTTTGTCCTGGAAATGCACCTGCATTTTATTCATGTTCTTATTTGGATCATTTTGCTTAAACTGGTTGATTTTTCCATGTTACTCTGCATGAGGAGGGAGCAGCCAAAAGGGGAGCTGTGGAAAGAGGTAGAATAAAACACTACTGGATTGAGGGTAGGTAGACATAGCTTGGATTACTCAGAAGTGTGTTGAAATTTGAAATATTTTCTGTAGTTTCTTCATTGTTTTTACTAGGTTATTTTTTTTTTTATCTAAAAAGTAGCAAAATAAGAAGGGCTACTCCTCTCTGCTTGTCTGCATTCTCTATTTTTGCCCCAAGTTAATTGTGAACTGCTGTGCTGACACATGAGAGGAAACCTGTACGATTCACATGAGCATGCTCAAAACAAATTGTGTGGCTCTGTTTGCTGAGGTCTTTTTCTTACTCATTTCATCACAGGGAGATGGAAGCCTTTGTATCACTTAAGTTTTGAGGCTAGATGGCATCAGAAACAGTCACTGTGATGAATGAACTCCTGTAATGAATTGGCCTGCACGTGATCTCGGCACTGCATTCTCTAACATTCTAGGGTGCATATCTCCATGTCTTTATTTCTCTGTTTTTTTCCCCTTCTCTTTCAGCTCTTTAATTGTTCAGCAACACCTCCTTTTAATCAGGGAACTAAATGGTTTGAAAAATGATTTTCTTAAAGCTGGTTTGAAGGCTTAGAAGAAATAGGCAGATGTGTTAAACATTTTAATTCTGTACACTTTGTTCATATTTTCTTTGTCTATCTCTCACTACCCTAGATTATTGCAAATTGTCCCAAAGTATACCCAGAAGAAGAAAGCAGTTCAAGTAGGAGAAGCCCTTAAGTGCTTCTTTAATAAAGCTCAAACGGAGAGGAAAACTTCCACATTTAATTAATGAGAATTCAACCCTTTTAAAAATTTGATGACTTTTGAAACTTACATACTTATATAATCTGATTCCATCTCTAGGGAGGAAAAAAAAGACATTTTGCTTTCATTAAAGCAAAATTGACCAAAAACGTTGACCGTACATTTACTATTAAAGATAACTGTATTTAATTCAACAAAAATGGGTTTTTCACTGAGTCTAAATGACCTGCAGCATTATAGAATTGGCTGTCATTCTCTTAGTCAGAAACCAGTCTGTGGAAAGCCAGAACTCTCCTCTACAGCTGGTACAAAGATTGTGCTTAGGGTTTAAATAAAATGAAAAGAATAAGGTGGAAAATTAGAATATGTTGAAGGTTGAAAGATTTGATCCTTTGGCTTTTACATAACGCAGGAAGGAAATAACCCAATTTCTCTTCACTTTTAGTGGAAAAGCAAGTCAAAGTCATAGAGGCTGAGAACTTTATATGGATTTTCAAACGATTTATTTAAAGATGTTGGGGAAATTCACAAAGACCTGGATAATGTTGGAAAACCTTGTGTTTTGAAGGCAGGACAGAGCTTCCTGATACAACAATGCCATCTATTGGCTTCCAAGGAATGGCAGTGACCACATCTTGTTTGGAATGTCTGAAAGGGGGAGAGAGTTTAGGAGTAATAGAATCTCGTTAAAGGAACATGTAAATAGAAGCTCGTTAAAGGAACAGATGCTGTCTCCTATGGTTTATTCTTGAATGTGGAACTCTATAGGATGCATATACTGTACATGTATAAACGTAATGTCTGTGGATATGCTCACACAGTCACTCTATGCTAGATCATGAGCCTTCCTTATCCTATTTTTACAGTAGTTGGGTTTTTGTCTACATATGGAGTAGTAGTTTTCACACAGGAGGATTAGTTTTTTATCAGAACAGACACCACTCTCTCTTTGCGGTATGTTACTTAAGTCTTAAGTCTTCCACACCTCCTATTTGCCATAGTTACTGTACTTTCTAAGCAGACTTAGAAAAGCACACTGGACAGGGACTTCTCTCAGTTGAGCTGAATCATTTCTACATCTAGATACTAAAACACAGCTCGTGAAAGAGAAATTTTGGCTGCTTTGAGGAAAGAATAAAACGATTGTGGTTGTCTTACTTTCTTTGTTTGCCTTTAGATATTATTAAAAGATGTGCCCTATAAAATTAATTATAAAAACATATGATTCTGAAAGATAGAGATTAAAAATGCATGCCAAATATTTCCATGTGAGTCAAACTATACAGGGAGTACACCTATATTATTTCAAATAATGTTAATACTAAGGGGCTCAGAAATACTGAAAAATCTGAAAAAAATGGGGATGTCAAAATTGTCCACCTAAAATAGAGGTAGAAATTAATGAACTAATGAGTTCCCATTACTTTTTTTTCTTGAATATTTATCAGGTTCTGTGCTGGCAGTGCAGAGCCTTCTCGGGATTCTCTGTCTCCCTTTCTCTCTGCTCTCCCCCAATCACGCCCTCTCTCTATCAAAACAAATAAACATTTTTTTAAAAATCGAGATGTGCTTCCCCCAGATTTCCTCAAAGCTGGAAAAAAAAAAAAAAAAAAAGCAAAAAACAAAAAACATCCCTGCACAACAAAATAATTGGTTCAAGGAATTATTATATTTAATTATATGTTGATAGCTAGATTTACTTGATGTAGTTTTTAAACAATCATTTCAGATAGAAAAATCTGTGCTAAAAAAGTAACATTTTAATGTAAATAACTCCCTTTTCTTCATTTTCATCAGTTTGATCACTTTAATTTTGGGGGTCTAGATAGCACTTCAGCTGACTGTTACTGATGAGTAATTTTGCTAATTGATTGTCAAATTGTAATAATTTGACATAAGTGTTTACTTGTGGATAGTAAAGACTGTCTAAGTTGTTCTCATTTAAAACATTTACACTAATAAGACTGTTCAAACAAACACGTTTATTTGAATATCGTGGCTCATTTGAAAGAAGAATCAACTTATTAAAAAAAAAAAAAACCTATTTTATTGTTTCTGTTGCCTGAGTAGAAATATAAAGTAGCCCATTGTTCCAAACCTAAGTGCTGTAAGCCCCAGCTTGCTTAGGGCTGCCATGTTGATAACTACTTGTGCTTTGTATGCATAATACCTTTCTTTATTTTTTTAATTAAAAAAAAATATTTATTTAGTTATTTTGAGAGAGAGAGAGCAAACAGGGGAGGGAAGGAGAGAGAGAGAAAGAGAGGAAGAGTGGGCGGGGGGAGGAGAGAGTCCTAAGGAGGCTTCACACCGTAGGCTCAGAGCCCAATATGGTGCTCGATCCCAGGAACCATGAGATCACGACTTGAGCCGAAATCAAGAGTCAGAGGCCTAGCTGATGGAGCCACCCAGGCACCCCCATAATATATTTCTTTAAATTAGCTTTTATTTTTTGCTAAAATGTTTTGAAAGAAAGGTTTATAATACTTCTATAAATGAAAAACTAGAATTTCCCTAAGTAGTAGATTATTATTTTTAAAATTTGAACAAATTACAATTTTGTTGTATTAATAATAATAAGCCACTTTACATCTAACCAATTTACCAAAAATGAGACCATTTTCAGCAAGAAAAATTGAACTATATTTCATTAGCCAGCAGTAATGGCATGTTTGGTTTCATTCATGTGAAAGTAAGGCTCTTGGTAAAAAAGGAAATTTCATATTTTAGTTCTTATGTGAACTAGTGATGAGAATGACATCTTGCATATGTAAGTTCTAGGAAAGGGTGAAAAGGTAAAATCATTTAACTAGTTTTTCAAACAATGTTCAACACTGAGATCAGTCCTAAAATGTTTGTAATTTTAATTTGTTTGTAAAAAAAATGTTGTAAGTGACTTTGGTTCAGCAAGCTTTTGGGTCAAGCATTTGTGTTAAAATATTAGAAGAGCATCTGCTTTTTGGAAAGAATCTGGATTAACCACTCATTACTGCCATGTTGCTTAGATAATACTTAAAAGAAAATCAGAGCAAGGTGTGTACCTATCTTCATACTGTACAGAGTAATTTCAGTAGTCTTCAGATATTTCCATAACTAGATCAATTAAGTAACTCTGGGTATCAATAATTGTTGGTGTATTGAATATATGAATGTTAGGATGATAACTGGGATAATGCAGGATGATCACTTTCTGGAAGGGAACATTTGTATGTGTCAGGCATTACGGTAAATGTCTTATGTTAGTTATTATGTAATTTAACCCTCACCACAACCTTCTTACGTGGCTATTATTATTCCCATTTTGTAGGTAACAAGCTTAGAATCAAACAGATGAAGTGATTGGACAAAAAGTCCCTTAGCTAAACTTGAAACCTTGATGAACAGTGGCAAGATAGTGCCTCATGCTTGAAGGATGTGATCTCTGGCCTCAGGCCTGGTCTATGGTTCCTCTCCAGGAAACAGAATACAGGCTAGCCCAAGTCTGAGGAATCATTCCCAAGTATCCACCCAAGCTTTCTCCCTGGAAACCCAGTGGCAGAAAGTCCAATTAAGAATATAAAAGTGTGATTTAGAGGAGCCAGGGAAAGAAATAATGACACTTCTCTACTTTTTTCTTGATGTCTCTTCCACTTTGTGCAGTCTTTCCTTTCATCCCAGCCTCATAGCCCAAGCACCTACAATTTAGTCTGAATAACTTTGGAAATTATTTCTTGTACCACGACTACACAGAGCCACTTCAGAGACACTAACCAGTAAAACCAGCTCCAAATGTATAAATCTTCTGGGAAATAGTTGACTCCTTACAAATGTACATATTTTATATACTTTTGTCTCTATATGCTTATTTTAAAATATGATAGAGGGGCGCCTGGGTGTCTTAGTCGGTTAAACGTTCGACTTCAGCTCAGGTCATGATCTCATGGTTTGTGAGTTCAAGCCCTGAATCAGGCTCTGTGCTCACAGCTCAGAGCCTGGAGCCCGTTTCAGATTCTGTGACTCTCTCTCTCTCTCTCTCTCTCCTCCTCCTCCCCTGTTCATGCCCCCCTCTCAAAACTAAATAAACATTTAAAAAATAAAAATAAATATGATAGAATTGAGTTCTATTAAAATGTTAAAATATGGGGGCTCCTGGGTGGCTCAGTCGAGTCTCATGTCTGTCGGGCTCTGTGCTGACAGCTCAGAGCCTGGAGCCTGCTTCGGATTCTATGTGTTCCTGTCTCTCTGCCCCTCCCCCATTCATGCTGTGTTTCTCTCTGTCTCAATAATAAGTAAACATTTAAAAAAATTTTAAATATGTAATTTATTTCTGAAAGTTATGGTGGAAGCCAACCAAGTCAGTATGTCATTATGGTGTCATTGTTAGTTTCTCACTAGTTCACAGCTTTTGTTGTTGTTGTTGTTGTTTACATTTCTAGATTTTCTTGTTTTATTTAAGAGAAATGGCTATTCAGTTAAGAAATTTTAGAAAAGACACCTAAGATAAAATAGAAACATACATAAAATCACTTATTAATCTTGCTGCCTGGGGATAGCCACTTTTAAACTTTCTGTGTGTATCCTCCGTTTACATTGATTTTTAATTTCAGTTAAGTGAAAACTCCATTTCTTTTTTATGGCTTTGCTTTAAGGGAGCAATTTCCTTTACCTTGGTTGAGACATTCCTCTTTAAGTCCTTATTTTTTATAGGTCATGCTATTATTTTTTTTTATTTTAAGAATATAAAAAGTATTCTTGCTTCCCCAAGAGGGTATGGAAATCATATATTTCAACAAAATATGATGCTATTTTCTATTCAAAGGATGTGAATGTTTTATTTCTTTGTTCTCACAGACGTGTTTATGTTTTCTTTCCCTAAACTTTAGGAGGATGCTAGTCTTCCCTTTCTCGCTAGACTACTTGCTTAACAGCTGTAGTTACAGTAAAGAAGGCAGTTCTTATCCTTTTTTTAAAAAAATTTTTTTACGTCTTTATTTTGTTTTGAGAGACAGAGACAGAGAGCGAATGGGGGAGTGGCAGAGAGATAGGGAGACATAAAATCTGAAGCAGGCCCCGGGCTCTGAGCTGTCAGCACAGAGCCGGATGCGGGGCTGCAACCCACGGACTGTGAGATCCTAACCTGAACTCAAGACAGTCGCTTAACCTACGGAGCCACCCAGGTGCCCCAGGCAGTTCTCATCCTTTCAGTTGCTTGCTGGTAGTCTGTGAATCCTGAGACCCTCTCTTAGTAGTTTTGCAATGGTATAATCCAGTGGCTTTCCAAACTGGTTGAGTAAATGAATCATGAGAATGTTTAGCTTTTAAAGCATATGTTCCAGTCTCCACCTCAGCCATAGTCCACAAGATACTCCCAATGCTTCGTGGTTGAGAACACCCTGACTGAACAAACCCCGCTAACCCACATCATACCGTAGTACCTGGCACAAAGTAAGATACATAAATACATATGTTTTAAAATGAATAGGGGCACTTGGATGGCTCAGTCAGTTAAGTGTTCAACTTCAGCTCAGGTCATGATCTCATGGTTCGTGGGTTCGAGCCCTGCGTGGGCTCTGTGTTGACAGCTAGCTCAGAGCCTGGAGCCTGCTTCAGATTCTGTGTCTCCCTCTCTCTCTGACCCTCCCCTACTCACACGCTCTCTCTCTCTCTCTCTCTCTCTCAGGAAAAAAAAAAAAAAACATTAAAAAAATATAATGAATAGAATTCTGGCAAGATTTACCCATGTAATGCATGAATAGAAAGCATATAGACCATTATTATTTGGTGACTCTGTTCTTTTGTATAGAAATTAATTGCTTATAGTTTTTCCAAAGACTAATGGTCCCCTTCCAAAAGAATTGGATTATACTGTGAGCTTCTAGAGGTAGTTCGAATTCAGAGAATTAGTACATTTGCCATTTCTTTTAGTATCTTTTTGAAGACCCTCTGGACATAAGAACTTAAGTGGGATGTTTTATATTTTTTACAATTCCTTGAGAATAGTTTTTTTGTGTTTTAAATGGCAGTACAAATAAAATTTAAAAATCCTAGTCATATCTAATAAAAGTTTGATTGTTCATTTGGCAAGTAAATGCCTCATGTACTGTTTTGTATTACTTCAGAATGGGATTGATTGATAAACACAAACTTTAATTCTCTTACTTTTAAAGAGGTATCAGTGCTCTTTGAATGTTTAATTCCCCTTTATAATCACCATGATCTTTTTTAAAATTCACTTGAAAAATATTTGTCTATTCTAAACTAGAGTGCCAGATGATGCTTATTAATATAGTGTTTAGTGCAGTACCTACAGGAAATAGCCCTGGGGTTGCTTGATATCCTTGTGCTCTGGTAAGGGATTTTTTTCAAGTTGAAAAACAAAAACAGAAAAAGTTTAATGAAACACCTTCAAATATGGCCATCGTTCTTACAACCCAAGTGATTGGGTAAGTCTGCTCGTGATGGAATATTGGTGCAAGCAAGGTAGCTATAACATTAGTCTGTGTATATTACCATAATTTTATTATAGATAGGGCTCTCTGTGAAGAACTTAATTTTCATATAATTTTTTTTTCACATAATGGCCAGTTCCTGGGGGGGAAATACCTATAATGTAAGGACAGTTAGCACTTATAAAAAGCGTTGTTTAGATGGAAACCCAGAGTAATTCACCCTCTGAGGTTATTACTTGTGCTTAAACAGTGACATTTGGTATAATTATTCATATGGTAATATTCAACTCAAAATATTTCTTTCATGAAAATAAATACTTCCTTGAAGAAAGTAAATGATTGGAACAATAAAGATATGTAAGACGTGTGTGTAAAATATATCTAATATAACATTTATTGTATTGTAACGTATAAAGATTTTCAAGGTGGCAGAGTGAAAGAGATTAATCTAGTAGCCCTTTATGTGAGCTGAAGGGCTAAGATAGTTCAGTATTTAACTTCAAAAACATATACTTCAGTCGTCTCACAATTGTTTGAGTTTATGGAGAGACAGCATAGAGTGCACATGGTGAGAAAGATTCAGTTCTAGACTAGTACTGGTTCTGACAAAAAGAAAAAGAAAGAAAGAAAGGAAAGAGCAGATAGGACACATAGGGCCCATCCTTCCGTTTCATGGCTTCCATATCAGGAGGAATCAGCATGACTTAAATATGAAACAACTCATTTAAGCCATCAACTTTGTCAATAAGCTCATCTTTATGTATAACTCTGTTATATTTATTTATTTATTCAGAGTGTCAATAATAGACTTTATAACTTATGCCAAAACTGGGAAAGTATTCAAACATCCACCCTTTGAGCATTCTTCCGCTTTTACTAATTATCATAGATGTGTCATGGGAAGCAGAAGAGGAATAGAATATCAAGCCAGGTAACCCTGCACTGCCTGCCAGAGTTCGTGGTGGTGGCCTTGCTTTTGTTTTGTGTTGTTGTTGTTGTTGTTGTTTTCATATTCACTTTGCTTATTCTTTATATAGTTATTATAAACCCTTAGGATTATTAGGTGGACTCTTGGAATTAAGAGAAAAGCTCTCATTTTTATACTATCATCACTGTAGATACATTTGAGTACCTTAAATACAGGCATAAGAGACCTGTTTTCCAAAAGTGTAAAGCTTTTCCACTTAGGAACAAGGGGAGAAAAATGTTACTAAGACCATTTGTTCATACTCCCAAGGTACTCAAGGAATTGTTAGAGCTTTCAGCACCTTATGTACTTTCATCAAATGTGAATATGAATTGGTCCTTCCAGTAGTTAAGACCAGTCATCCTCCTATCTCCTTTACTGGTCTGATTTTATAGGGTATTTAGTTCCTGATGATTCACATCTACATTGAAACTCACTTGATTCAATTTAAGCATCCTATCCCATGACACTCAGAGGCTGCTTCCAGAAATTACTATACAGGTTAACATATACACATTTTAGCCCATTTCTAACATTAGTGTTGTACAGATTGAATGGGTCTCAGTCTTGTGGATTGCAGCAAATGTCAGCAAAAACACTTCCACCAAAAAAACTAGATAAGTAGCAATCGTTTTTCCCCCCACTGTTTTCATTATTTTTAAAATCCATATTGATTATACACCATCTCTTATACACAGTTGCCTTTGAACTGATCACATGTTATGGAATTAATCATGTTCCTAAACTATCTCGAACCTCAGATGCACAATTGTATAAATATAGCAAACCTGCTAGAGATGAATGGCCTGGTTGTAAATGATCTTGCTGACTTCTAAACTCTTCTTTTTGATGCTGGGAAGAGTTGATATGCTCTTGCTCTGGGATATAACTATGTATGGATTTATAAAAGTCTATCAAACACAAGTTGAAACCTCTATATCCAATTTACTAGGAAGGACACCAATGTTCCGCTTAATTATGATCTGTAAGAAAGGCTTGAAAGATGTAATAGAACTTCACAATTGTCCAACTAGTTCTGAGGGAGGATCTTATAAGGGTTAAGTCTACAGTTTGTTAGTCTTTCCCTTCTTTCTGTTTGCCCTATTTTCTTTTTTGCATTTTCTGTAACCCTCTGTTTTATTCCCTCTCAATCCAGCTACACATCTACATTCCCTGCACCACTGCCTCTCTGCCTTTTCCTGTTCTTGTATCTTCTACTTACTTCCGTGTCCCCTACAATTTTGTTGTTGCTGTTGTAGTTTAAACAGGTGTTCTCCATGGTTACCCTATTTATTTTTAGTATGAATTCATTACTTTAAAATTATTACAATGGGTCATCACTTAAGCATTTCATTACCAAGTTTTCCATCAGAGATTTGCTACTCAAAAGCTTGGTCCAGGGGCTTTTACAATTTCTTCATAATTTTTAAAACCCTCAAAACACTTCATTTAGGTATTCTTTCTATTAATATATTTTATTTTACAACCTTGTAACTATTTGTGTATGAGCTTCTCTCCTTCCTATTATAACATGGTAGTTAAACCCTTAGTTTTGGAGTCCAACTCTCTGAGTTTTCCTCTGGCTTCAGTGTTTATAAGATATTGCTTGGCAAATTAGCTTTCTCTACTTCAAAGATCTCGTCTTTAAAATGTGAATATAGAAGAGCATCTGTTTCACACTTTTGCTTTGAGGTTTACGTTGGGTAATTTATGTAAATTGCTTAACACATTGTCTTGTAAAAATTAAGTACTCAATAAGTAGTATCTGTTAATATTATTAGATTTTCACATCTTGAGAATACAAATTTTGTCATATATATCCCTGTATATGCCAGTTCAGAGATATGATGCGTAATTTGGGGATTGTGTTCAACTGAAAGCATTAAAAAACCTATCAGTAGCTTAAGCAGATAAAGGTGTATTTTTCTCATATAAAAAGAAATGCAGGAACAGGCATCTGAGCACTGATGCGCCACTAAGAATTCAAGTTTGTTTCATCTTTCTGTATCACTGCTTTTTGATTTGTGGGTTCATCCTCCTGTTCACATAATTGCTGCAATAAGCTTGATACTGTGTTCATATTCCAGAAAGATTCAAGGGAAATAGTGAAAGAAGAAAGAAAAAGGCTGGGGATGGTGGTGGAGAATGCTAGATAAGTCTGTCCCTGCTAAACATCTTTCCTGATATTCCTGTGAAAGGATTTCTGCTTGCATCTTCTTGGCAAAGGAATTGGATGTCTCTACACGTAGCTGAGAGAAAGTCTAGGAAGGTAAATACTTGGCTTTTCGCCTCTGTATAAAGAAAAACAATAGAGACAAGGGGTCCTGAATACCTTTGGCGTAACTGATCCAAAATATCCACTCTAGTACTCTTTAATTAGTCTTTCCATGAAGCAAAGAAAAGAGTCAACATGAAACCCTTTAAACAGAAAGCATTGTTTTTGTACAAAATGAAATCCATATATATTTAAATATAATGATTCCCTTTATCCAGTATTTTGCCACTAAAGTGTTTGAAGTAAGAAATGAAACTTTACACAGATAATTTATTTTGGCAGTGTTGCCATGGTGACGGGGAAAAATTGTCCCTAGAACAGACCCTGAAAAAAACTGCTCTTAGCAAATACTCGGAGGTGTTTCTGCTGCTACAGATAATCACAGGAGTTGCCAGAAATTAAAATGTACAAAGAATAAATACAGTTTTTTTTTTCTCCTTCTTTACAGAGCTGGAGAGATCTTACTTCTTTTTTGACCTCCATAGTCTTTTTGTCACGTTTTGTAGCTTCTGTCTGTGCATTGTCTCTGTGACAGATCGGTTATCACTGTTTCCATCTCAGTAAACACTCAGACTTGTATCAATCATGGAGGCGTGATCTCAGGAAATTCTTAACCTCCCTCTTTGGCTCTCACTAATCCTCCTCCAACCCATCCATTTATGATGCTGCTATATGCCTCCCTAAGGCTCACTTAATCTTTTGTGGATTTTTTTAATCCTATACATCATCAGCTGACTGCACCTAGTGTAGTCTCACTCTTCTTCCCCTTGCCACACCCTGGTAGCCTCGCATTCATAAAGACCCTCTCCTATCTGCACACAAGGTCCTTGTCTTTCTACTTTTGCAGAGATGCCCTTGACCTAGAAAGTATTTGATTAATGTAAGATTACTTGAACTAAGCTGATTCCACATTAAATTTTTCTGTCCCTTCTTAGGTCTTTGTCACTATTATTTGTTGATTCCATGATTCAGTCACTGAGTCACTAGCAGATACTTTTTTAAGTGTGTGCCAGAACTTGTGGAATATACAGGATTTATAGAAATAAAGGATTCAGGGTATGTTGTCAAGGAGATTGCAACTATTGGGGAAAAATGATTTTATCCTACTCTTAGGGTAGTCTCTAGTTTTCTGGCAGTTTTGAACTATAGTTGATCCACCCTCTTCTCACCTCCCCCAGTCAACACACACACACACACACACACACACACACACACTGATATGGAAGTTTCTTGAGGACAAGAGGAATTCCATCTAATTCCTTTTGGGATTACATTTTCTACCACAAGGACACAATACGGTCCTAATAAAAATTAGCTTTTCTAAAATATTCTGGGGATATACCTGAAAAACATAGAATGAGTAAAGGATAAACTGTTTTCTTGATTTGTGAGAAAATTTCACAACAAAATATCATACAGTGTAATTCAATGAAGATTTGTGAAAATATACATCTTTAAACTTCAGAAATTAAAAATAATATATATTATTAATAATCTTTCCTGTGTATGTATGTAGTGTGATGTTGTTCTTATACTACTTGGTTAGCAGAATAGAAAATTGAGGGTAAGTAGAGATACAAGATCGTTATTTTCACTTCTTTGTTTTTCTCATTTACTCTGTTCTTCAAAAATCAAACACAAGTTAAAAATAAGAGGGGTGCCTGGGTGGCTCAGTCAATTAAGCATTCAACTCTTGGTTTTGGCTCAGGTTACAATGTTACAGTTCCTGAGTTCGAGCCCTGCATGGGTCTCCATGCTGACAGTGTGGAGCCTGCTTAGGATTCTCTCTCTCCCTCTGTCTGTTCCTCTCCCCTCCCACCCTCCCCTTCTCTCAAAATAAATAAATAAACTTAAAAAAAATTTAATTAAAGACAACTGATAGTTTCTCTGTGTACAGAATTTTATTATGTCATATTTTCTTATTTTTCTTGTTAACATCTTGTTTTTTATTTTTTTTTTTGTTTGAAACATATTTTTGCCACTGTTGAGTTTATGCCCACATTATTTTTCACACATGGAAGGTTATTAGGTCCCATAAAAAGGATGTAATTCAGTTCTTTACTTCTCTGTCAAACAAACAGAGCACCTCCTTTTACAAACTTAGGTGAAAACTGAATTGATTCCTCATGATGTATTCTTTATGTGAACATCTAGTAAATTGAGTCAAATACTAAATGAATTTTTCTCATCTTAAGTTAATTTTTCTTCCATAGTAACATAATCTTTTTTTCTGTGATCTGTAATATTTCCCAAGAAGTTAGGCTCTTTGCAAGTGTTTGAATCTTAAATTTATTTTTTGTTCTCTGTTGGCTCAAAGATCTCACTCATTGGAATTACAAAACCCTTTCTCTTATTGCTGAAAGCATTTAATGTATGCAAACTTACATTTGGCTTGAGAGCATTTTTAAAAATAAACTTTTCAAATTGGAATGTTCTTACTGAATTCAAGCTTTTATGATGCTGTTTGATTTGGCATATGTTCCTTGTGATATCTGCATTGAAAACACTTTACATTTGAGAGACTTTCCTTGCCTTATTGGGATATTTCAACTCAATTTATAGTTATCAGTAGGAAAAGAAAGAAAACATTTCCATCCAAAAGAGGTTTCAGTAGGATTTAGCAGCAAGTACTTTAAAAAGAACAGCAGCAACCTTGAACTTTTGCCCACTTTTCTAAAACAAAGCAACATAACAAGATTATCTCTTCCTTTTTTAAGGATCCACAGGAGGAAGGTTCTTCCTAGTGTACTTGAACATGCAGCAGTCTTCTTCAAGAAACTTTTCTATTTTGCCAAATCCATTTTCACTCAGAATGAGGCTGAATTTATTACATGGTTTTACCTTTAATGCTAAAATGTTGGCCATTGCCCGAATGTGTGGATCCTTCACAGAGAGCGTATATCTTTTAGGAGGCTTTTGGCTTCACATAATCGTCAATTCTCAGAAGTGTAGACCATGAAGATGGTTGCCATTTACTTAAAAGAAGCCTGAGGGTAGGTGTTTCCATTGTTACAAAGGTACACATATCATAAATGGACAGCTCCCTGATTCTTCACAAATGGAGCGCTCCTGGGGAATTAGCTTTTAACTCAGAATCGCCCTTTTTGCTCTGTGGTAGTCTGTACTCTCCAAAGGCAACCGCTGTTCAGACTTCTGACAGTGTAGGTTATTTTTCTTATTTTGGGACCTTTTAGAAATGAGATCATATATGATGTATTTCTTTGTGCCTGGCTTCTTTTGTTCAATGTTATGCTTGTGAGATTTGTGTACCTTATTACATGTAATTGAAGATTGTACCCATTACTGTGTGGTATTACATTGTGGGAAATACACTGTATTTGTCTATACACTCTAGTAGTTTTCACTTTTAGATAGTGTTAATAATGCTACTGTCCAGCATTCACTATATTAGCATTTAGTAGATATTTTTAGGTGAATGTTGGTATGTAATTCTATTTGGTAAGTAGGTAAGAGAGGAGTTACTTAGTTATAACACATATATATGTTAAGCTTCATTTGGCACTTACAAGCAGCCTTCCAGCTCAACACATCTTTTTCTTCATTCCGTGGATCCTATTCTGAATTTTGTCAACATATTTCCCAGTCATTAGGAAAAATTAGAATATGTAAACTAAAAGCACGTATGTGCTCAATTGCCTTTAATTAAAAATGAAGATAGGAAGCTGTGAGGGGAAAGGGTATATTTTTATTAGTTCACGCAAGAACATATCCATAAATGCCAAGAATTGTACCTTGAGTATATTAGAGAGTTAAAAGGTTAAAGCCCGGTTTTTGAAAAGTGACCTAGTTTTTTTTCTCTCCCTTTAAAAGAATGTGATAGGTCACTGAGGGGAAAATAAATCCTTGTCATTTCAGAAAGCATTCCTGTTCTTTCTTTGTAGAAAGTAAAATTCTACCTATAAAACATGAAGATGAAACTTAAAGGAGGTCACCGGAGATAACTCTACCCACTGAAACAGTTTTTTTATACAGTTTTTCTAATGTAAAAAGTTAAATCATTACCCTAAAATATTTGTAGCTGTATTCATTTTCTATATTTCTCTTTTTAATAATACTGAACTATTTTAGGACATCTGAACTTGTCATCAGAACCATCAGAAGTTTTGATAGAATTTTTAATAGATTTTGAATGAACCAATTCCAGATTGGATATAGACTTGCATATCAACTTCTTTGGGGCTGCAGGAGGTATTTTCTTTGTGTACAAAGTGCCAGTTTGTACTTAAAATGATATAGCTAACAAATTTCCAAAAACAGTTAATTCTGTGATACTATTTTAGTTTATGTCTCACTGTCAAAGTCTTCTTCAGTGTCACGTTAACTGAGTGAGTCAAATAATACGTTGAAACATTGGCTTGCAGAAAACTGCAGTTCATTTTGCTTTGATGAGAAGGAAAAATAATTTCCAATATTAGATTAGACTGAAAAGAAAAATAAGTTTTCTTGGAAGATCTTTGCCTTTCTTCCTTTTAAGACTTCATGGAATTATTATAGGAATATTCCATTTTGACTCAGATGTGCCTTAAAGCATCTTCCTAAGCCGCAAGACATTTGTCTTCAGCACTGTACCCTTCTGCTCCATTGCTGGAGGTCTTTTGTTTAAAAAAAGCCTTTGGTACAATTCTTTACATTTGCACTTAGATCTGAACAACAACATCAAAGTACTTAATATTGCAGCTTTTCTCTATGTAATGATGAGCTCCTCTTATGCTCTTTTTTTATACTGGCAAGACATTTTCTTGGATGCTTTTCTAAAATGAGGTTAAGGAACAATGTGACATAAATCTTATATGCTCTGATTTTTAAAGAGTCTTTATTTTTACTTTTTTTGGTCCAAATATAGAAATTATCTCCTCCCATTCCCCTCTCCTCAATTAGCTGCCAATGGCCTGGAACTTCACAATTTTACCTCATGTGATTCTATTTGTTTGTAATCCTATATTCAACATTGTACTGAAGTCTGTTAAACATTGATAAGCTGCTTTTTATTCAGCAGGTCCTCAGAGAGCATTGCACTAAAATGCTGTAAAGACTGGATTAGGTTTAGGTATTGTAAGGTGGTTTCGAGACATTTTCCTAGTGTCTTTTCTTCCAGAGGTGCCAAATCAACTTGGCTTTGATTTCATATTGCTAAAATTGTAATGCTGAGCTGACTTGGAGCGTCGAATACTTCAAAATGAGTTTTTCTGGGAGTGATTTAACAAATAGTTCTGTTTTTTGTTTTGTTTTGTTTTGTTTTGTTTTGTTTTGTTTTTTTAAAGTACTGCAGAATGTAGCGCACACACGGGACGGTCTTGTGTAGTTGCTGTGAGGCACTGAGTCCTTTGCCAGTATCTTAAGTTCCTTTTACTGCCATTCTAGTTCTACCTTCTTCTCTTATCTCTTGCCAGGATTCTGACGGCCTCATCTGATACTGTTTTTATTTACTAAGGAGAATTGTATAGTGTTTAATTTCTAGTGAGGTGTATGGAATTAAAATCATCCTGCATTCCAGAGATAACCACTATTAACATTTGGGAGTATATCCTTCTTATATGTTTTCTATACATAGACATATTTTGAAGATTAAAATGGTGTACTTTATTGGTCACTTTATAACTGACTTTAAAAACATTCTTATTATATAATATCTTATGTACCTAAAATATATGTATTTATTTATATGATATAAGGAGTAATAAAACGAACATACCTGTAACCACCACTGAGTTTACAGAATAGTACCAGTACTTTTAGGTCTCTTGTGTTCCTATGAAATGTTGATCCTTTCCCTCTCTCACAAAGATAAGTGCTCTTCTGAATTTTGTATTTATCGTTCTTATCCTTAAAAAAAATTGTTTCACTATATACATATGTATCCACAAATAGTTTTTGTGTTTTTGAATCCTGTATAAATGTTATAATCATGTAATCTTTACTGACTCATACTTATAATTCATCATTTTCTCTGAGATTCCTCCACACTGACAAATACAGCTGTGGTTCCATCATTTTGAATTCCACTTAGGATTCTGTGATATAAACATATGACACTTTATAGATATGGTCTTGTTGATGGGAGGTGGATTGCTCTCAGATTTTATCCTAACAAATAATACTCCTATGAAAATTCTTATATATGTCTCCTGGTACACACTAGCAAGAATTTCTTCATAGTCCATGACTGAGAATGAGATTGACGATGATTGATGATGTAGATGTACAAACTTCAAGATGATATTCTTTTCCAGAATGGTCCACAAATAACCCTAAAACCATTAGTGTATAGAAGTTCGCTTATTTTAACCAAACTTAGTATTATATAAAGCTGTAATAAATGTTTCCTTATTTAATTTACGTTTCCCTGTTTAGCAGTGATTTTGAATATCTTTTTACATTTATCACTCCTGTCTTTTGTGTGAGGTAACTGTCTGTCCTCCTATTCTGCCTAACAATTTTTGTCAGCCTTGTGTTGATAAACATATTCTCCCTGTTTGTAGGTTATCTTTTCACCTTATTAATGATATGTTTTTAAAACTAGAAGCTCTTAATTTTAATGTGGTCCTGTTTGTTAATCTTTACTTATGGTTGTGTTTGAGTCTTGTGTAAAGAATTCTTCCCTACCATGAGATCATGCACATATTCTCCAACATTTTCTTTAAAAATGATTTAAATTTTCCTTTTCACCTTTAAATCTATAATCCACAGGAATTGATTCTTTGAATGATGTGACAGAGTTATTTGATTTTCTTTTCTTTTTTTCCTATGTAAATAGTCCTTTACCCCAGTCCCTATGTTAAATAATTTATTCTTTCCCCACTGAACTGCAATAGCAACTCCTATCTAATATCAAATGTTTTAGAATACAGCTACCTGCTATAAAGAATAATCTCCGATATGAAAAGATTCTTAACATCACTCATCAGGGAAATAGAAATCAAAACTACAATGAGGTATCCCCTCACACCTGTCAGAATGGCTAAAATTAACAACCCAGGCCACAACAGATGTGGTGAGGATGCGGAGAAAGGGGAACCCCTTTGCACTCTTGGTGGGAATGCAAACTGGTGCAACCACTCTGGAGAACAGTATGGAGGTTCCTCAAAAAATTAAAAATTGAGCTACCCTACAACCCAGCAATTGTACTATTAGGAATTTTTCCACAGGATACAAAAATGCTGATTCGAAGGGACACATGCACCCCAATGTTTATAGCAGCACTAGCAATAATAGCCAAAGTATGGAAAGAGCTCAAATATCCATTGACTGATGAATCGAGAAATAAGAGATGATATACATGCGCACGCACGCGTGCACGCACACACACACACACACAGTGGGGTATTAATGATCAAAAAGAATAAAATCTTGCCATTTGCAGTAACATACATGGAGCTAGAGAGTATTATGCTAAGCTGTATTAGTCAGAGAAAGACAAATATCATATGATTTTTCTCATATGTGGCATTTAAGATACACAACAGATGAACCTAGGGGAAGGGAAGGAAAAATCGTGGTACAAACAGAGAGGGAGGCAAACCATAAGAGACTCTTAAATACAGAGAACAAACGGAGGGTTGCTGGAGGCATGTTGGGTAGAGGATAGGCTAGATGGGTGATGGGCATTAAGGGGGCACTTGTTGGGATGAGCACCGAGTGTCATATGTAAGGGATGAATCACTAAATTCTACTCCTGAAACCAGTATTACACTATATGTCAACTAACTTGGGTTTAAATTAAAAAAAAAACAAAACAAAACATAATCTCCCAAATTTCAGCGGCCTAATACAGTGCGACTGATTTTAGTCAGTGTTTTCGTCTACTCGATAATTCAAAGTTCCAGGCTTTTCTTTCTTTTGTGCCTCCATTATCCACTAGAACATTGTAGTCATCTGAACCCAGCTGGCAGATTGAGGAAGATTAGAGAAGGCATCCCAACTTCTTAAACACCTCAGTCAGAAAATGATATCACAGCCCATATTTCATTGGCCAAAACCAGTCATGTAGCCCTACATAAATGAAAAGGGTGCTGAGGAACGTTGCTCTCTGATGAACAGGAGCTTCCCACAGGCATCTCTCTACTCTCTAGAAGAGTATGATGTTTGTAGTTTTCAGTTAGCTATCTCAGTTACTTCAGGTTTCCATTTGTGCATTGATCTCTTTCAGTTTGGTAGGGCAAGTCCCTCCACCTGCTTGATCATCCAGTGTGTCTTACCTATTATTTGTCCCTTTGTCAAGTATTAAAAGGAAAATTGGCTATTTTAATTGGAAAGCATTGAATCTACAGATCAGTTTGGAAAGAGCCAATATATTAATGAGTCTACTTATCCATTAGCATTGTATCTCTCTACTTAAAAAAATATTTAAGCTCTTTTTTCCTTGTCTTTTATAATCCTATTCAAAATAATCTTATACTTTTTTTTGTATTTATTCCTAGGAATTTTATTTGTGTTAATATTATATTATTTTGTTAATATTATAAACCACATTTTCTAAAATTTAGTTTTCTTTTGCCAGTATATAAACATGTAATTGATTTTTGGAGATAAATATTGTATCTTGATATCTTGGCTTGATGAACTCTTAATGACAGTCATTTGTATTCAGATTTTTTTGGAGGGGTCAGTTGTATGTGAATATCATGCGATATATACATGACAGGATTTATTTTTTTGCTCATTTTGATATTTGCTTGTCTAACCGAATGAAAGTGGTGATAATCTTGATTTGTTTCTGATTTTGGAGGCATTTATTGTGACATTTCATCATCAAGTATAATGTTTGCTGTAGATTTTTGTTTATAATGCATTGTATCTTTTGTAATACCTTGCAGGATTCTGTTTACCTAAATTTTGTTTAAAATTTTCCATCTCTTGATAAGTAAAATTGATCTGTGATTTTCTTATACTGTCCTGCTTAGTTTTGGTACCAAGATTACACTGGTTTCATTTTGGGGTTTATATTTTCCCACATTCTGTTTCTTAAAAAATTTTCTATAAGTATAGAATTATTTGTTCTTCAGAAGTTTAATAGAACCCACCTATAGCATCATTTGAGCTTCATGTTTTCTTTAAGGAGATAGTTTACTGATTTTACTTTTCTAGTGATTAAGGAACTCTTCTTTTTTTTTTTTTTAATGTATTTCGCTTTCACACTTCAGGCATTCTTGATATCTTTTAAAATTTCTTTTGTGTGCTTCTTTCCTTTTTTTTTTTTTTTTGTTTTGTATCTTCTCTTTTATCCTGATCAATATTTCATATAGTTCTAAAATTTTATACTTTTCTCTAAAAATTGGCTACTTTGATGTTGTCAATTAATTTGTTATTATTTTTATATTGTTTTCCTCTTATTAGGAATTACGTACTTTTTCTAACTGCTGATGATGAATATTTAGTGTATTTAGTTTAATTTCTTCTGTAAATATTAACAATGCAGAAGTTCTATGTAAAGATGATTTGTTCACTGACTTCTCAGTATTTTGGGGATTCCATTATAATTTCTTCTTTTTCCTTTGAATGATTTAGAATTGCTTTTAAATTTCCAAATGTATATTCTAGTTATCTTTTTGCTATTTCCCTCTGACTTGATTGTATTGTATGGTATCAGATTTTTGCAATTTGCTTAGATTTGCTTTGTTGCATAGTACCTGTCAACTTTTTGTAACTGTTTCATATGAGCTGAAGAAGAATGTATTATATTTTGTTCTTTATATTTATATATATTATATATATAAATATATATATATTATAAAACTTAAATGAATTACTTAAAATAGCTCCTATATATACGATATATATATATATATAGGAGCTATTTTAAGTAATTCATTTAAGTTTTATAATAGTATTATTCAGTTGGAGGATCGATTGTTCTATTATACAGTTACCCCTTTTATTGCTAATAGTACATTTTAGTTTAAAATGCCTTTTGAGTGATACATTATTATGTAGTTATCTGAGGTTCCTTTTGATTTGTATTTTCTTGGAATATCTTTGTCTGTATTTTATCCTCATGCTTTCTGCTCCTCATATCCAAGGATGTCTCTGTCTCTTTAAACATTTAACTAGAATGTTAATGTTCACTCATATCTACATGTATGTTTGTTATAAATTTATACTTGTATTTACTTGTAGCATAATATTTTCTGCTATTTACTTGCTTTGTCTTTGCTCTTTTTTCCTTCTTTATTGCCTTCTTAAGGGTTGAGGTTTATATTCTTATTCTAATTTTCTTCCCTCCATTTTGGAATTTAAGTGCTCTATTAATTTAGTGGTTACCCTTAAAATTTTATTATGGATTATTTTTACAAACTAAAATATCAACTGATTAATTTATCCTACCAAACAAAGTCGTATCCTTAAAGATCAGTCACCTTCCTCTCAATTTATCTGGATACTATCCATTGTTTAATTCTAGTTTGTATGTGTTAATCTTAAGTTTTTATATTATGCCAATAGGTTTGTATTATAAATTTAATGTACATCACATTTAAATCTTTACCACATTCTTTGTGTATCATTTTCAGAATGTTTGGATGAGAATTGAGATTTTTATCCAGTAGGAAGGGAGGAATTATGGACAGATTTGACCTGAGGAAAGACACGATCAAAATGATACTTTAGGGAGACTAATCTTGTGCAGTTAAAAAAAGAATAGAGGGAAGAGAAGATGAAAAATAGAAACACAAATTAAAGGCTATTTCAACAATCTAGCAGTTTGAAAGAATGAGCTGAACTAGTGGGATGGTTAAGGAGACAGAGAGTAATAATCAAAAGTAAAAGTCATTGTGGAAGAATACATAGACTGTAACAACTAGTTTGATAAAAGTGGTGAAGAAAACAAAATGATGAGGTATTTGGACCTACATTATTTAAAGGTTGGTAGAAATACTAACATGTAGGAAAGTCAGAGAGAAGATCTGCTTTGAGGAGAAAGATAAAGCAATGCCTATGGCATATACCAATGATATCCTCAGCACAGGTTCCAAATACAAAAGAGTACTTGGGAGAGATATTAAGACTGCAGAAACAGACATTATAGAGGTAAATGTGTACATGTAATAACTGGAAACAGAGAGAAGGTGAATATGTCAAATGAAAGTGCTTTGTGGAAGACTGGTCACAGGTATAACCCAAAGAAAATGTTCACAAGAAGAATCAGCCCTGGATTTATAGAATTCAGGATGGGGGGGTTCATTTTTGTGGGATGTCATCTCTATGTGGTACTGACCTAGGTATTTCATATGCATATTATCTCATGTAACTATTTAATGAGGTGGTGGTATGGTATTAGTGGAGAAGAATGGTTCAAAAAGAACACAGTGTTCCATAGTGTCAAATGATGCAAAAGCAATAAGAAGAGAATTAGAATTAAGAAAGAGGGATTGTGTCATTAGAATGTAATTGAGGAGTTTTTCAGAGGATAAGTTCTGATTTAAAAGAAACGGAAACAAAACTGTAAGGACCTGATATGAGAATGAATCTTGTGTGAGTGAACATTGAAATGCAAACAAGATTTAATAATGCAGTGGCAGAGAATTGTAGCAAGGCTACAAGAAGAGGCTTTTGATTTAAAATAGAAAAGATAAGCTATGTGATGAGCATACTGTCTATACATAATAGGCACTCAACAAATATTTTGTGAATGCAAACTAAATGGTCTGAGTTTGAAAAATAGGATCCAGAGGGAAGAACAGATAAGCAATTGAAAGTTACTGAATTGATAAGTTGTATGATTTAAAATTTCCAACAATGTCTCTAAGAAACACTACTTTGTGAAATGGCACAGATAAAGCATCAGCTTTGGAGATTTTGTGACTTTTTTGTGCGTATTTTTAAATGTACAGCAAGTATAGGAAAAGAAAACAAGTACTGGTAAAACATTACTTAAGAAATGGCAACTTGCTATCAATAACAATTGGCATTTACAATTTAAAAGGCCAAACAGAAATGAATGTCGACAAAAAAAAGATTTTTACTTGAAAATATGTGTATGTGTATGTAAATACGCTGAAGAGGTGTCCTTAATATACAATTTTGTAATTCGTTTGAAATGTTAGTAGCCTCTTTTTATCTTTGGCTTTCAAAACACATCCTCACCACTCATAATACCCAACATTTAAAGCAGATCCCTCATGACTGTTATTTGTTGTTCACTTCAATGTGCCTATTTTTGATGACTTTTAAAGTCCCCAAAGCAGTTTTGTCCAGGTTGATTTTTCTCTCTATCTCTACACTGCAGTAGTTATTGAAAGTGATTTCACTTGCAAGATAAGACATTTGTTGACACATGTAAATGGCTTACTTTCAACCAACAGATTGACTCACATTTCAACAACTGCAATATGGGGTATCATGCCAAAATTTGTTCTGGTTTTCAGATTATAAACTAAAGTCTAAAATTTGTGCTGCACAAACACTCATCTTATTCAGTCTAACATATTTGCATGCATAGGGATGCCTGGGTGGCTCAGCCAGTGAAACGTCTGACTTCGGCTCAGGTCATGAACTCACGGTTCGTGGGTTCAAGCCCCATGTTGGGTTCTGTGCTGACAGCTAGCTCTGAGCCTGGAGCCTGCTTCACACTCAGTATCTCCCTCTCTCTCTGACCCTCCCCTGCTCACACTGCCTCTCTCAGAAAGTAAAAAGAAAAAAAACATTAAAAAATAACATATTTGCATGCTTATTTATTTTCTTTATAAGTATTGAATGACTAAAATGTGTTTTCTATGTGCTTACATAAATATAGTATCAATGAAACACTGATAATAATAACAGTAGAAACATTTATTGATTCCTTACTAAGTGCCAAGTTCTAACCAAAATGCTTTATGGGTATCATTGTACAAAACACTTAAATAACCTTATGTAGAAGATACCTTTAGTCCTGTGTTACAGAAAGGGAGAAAGACAAGAGACAAAGAGAGGTTAAAGAATGTGCTCCTGATTACAAAGCTGGAAGTTCTAGAGCTGAAATTCTAACCCATGCATGCTCACCCCAATATCTTCCCTTAATGAGAATCTATTCTGATTCTATAGTAGTTGAAATTCATAAATGCAGAAGCTTGGAATAATATAATCAGTTACCAAAACTTAATATGTTCAGTTGGTAGCATTATTTGGACAGGTTATATTTGATATGGAATCTCTGATTTTTTTAAAAAATGGATTTATTTTGTAGTAAAGTATACAATTATCAATGATTTCATATTAGTAGACCTAGGTGTGCAATATAATAAATACTTTTAGCTTTGATTTTCTACATATGACAGCCTAGTATGTTTGAAGTGATATTTTATAATAGTTCATGGTTGTTTAGAAAAATAGATAGATCAAAAGCTATTGAGCACTGTATTTATGTATTAAGATCATGTGTATTATACTCCTGGCTTGGGAGAACAAATATCATTAAAATGTCCACTGTATCCAAAGCAATCTACAGACTTATTTAATGCAATCCCTATTATATCACCAACAGCATTTTTCACAGATCTAGAATAAATAATCCTACAATTTGGATAGAACGACAAAAGGGTCTCTGAATAAGCAAAACAAGCTTGGAAAATAATAATATTGGAAGTATCACAATCTCAGATTTCGAGGTATATTACAAAGCTGTACTAATCAAAACAGTATAGTACTGGCACAAAAATAGACACATAGTTCAGTGGAACAAAATAAATAGCCCAGAAATTAACCCATGACTATATTGCCACTTAGTCTACAACAAAGGAGGCAAGTTTATGCAGTGGGAAAAAGTCTCTTCAAAAATGGTGCTGGGAACACTGGATAGCTACACGCAAAAAAAAAAAAAAAAAAAAGAGAGAGAGAGAAGGAAAGAAAGAAACTGGATCATGTTCTTACACCACACACAAATAAATTAAAAATGGATTTAGGACCTATATGTGAGACATGAGACCATAAATTTTCTAGAATAGGGCACAGTCAGTAATTTCTTTGACATCAGCCAAGGCAACACTTTTCTAGATATGTTTCCTAAGTCCAGGGAATCAAAAGGAAAAATAATCTATTGGCGCTGCATCAAATTACAAAAGTTTCATACGGCAAAGGAAGCAGTCAACAAAACAAAAAGACAACCTACTGAATGGGAGAAGACATTTGCAAATGATATATCTGAAAAGGGGTTAGTATCCAAAGTATACAAGGAACTTATATATCTGAGGACAAAAATACCAAATATTCCAATAAAATTAACAAAATGGCTTTAAGTATATACCTATCAGTAATTGCTTTAAATGTTAATGGACTAAATTTTCTAAACAAAGGACATAGAGTGACTGAATAGATAAAAAAGCAAGACCCTGCTAAATGCCTTCTGTAAAGAGACTCACTTCAACTGTAAGGACACACGTAGACTGAAAATGAAGAGATGGAAAAAGATGTTCCATGAAAATGGAAACCAAAGGAAAGCTAGAGTAGTTAGTTATATCAGACAAAATAGACTTTAAAATAAACACTATAATAGGAAACAAAAAGGGTATGGCATAGCAATAAAGGGGTCAATCCATTAACAGGATATAACATTTATAAATACATATACTTCACACAATAAGATAATATAATGTTTATAACTACTTATATACTTCACATAGAATACCTAAATGTATAAAGCAAATATTAACAGACCTTACGAGAGAGATAGACAGAAATATAATAATAATAGAGGATGTTAATACCCCATTACATCAATGGATAGATCATCCAGACAGAAAATCAATTTGAAAACATTGGCTTTAAAAAACTCATTAGACCATATATACTTAACACATACATACAGAAAACTTACACAAGAGCAGCAGAATACACATTCTTCTCAAGGGAACATGGATATTCTCCAGAGTAGGTCATATGTTAGGCTACAAAATAAGTCTTAATAAATTTAAGAAGATTGCAATTATAGCAGGTATGTTTTACAATCACAGTAGTATGAGACTAGAAATCAATTACAAGAAGAAAACTGGAAAAGACCCAAATATGTGGAGATTAAACAACATGCCATTGAACAACCAATGAGTCCTCAAAGAAAGAAAAAGAGAAATAAAGTGCCTTGGGAAAAAGGAAAATAGAAACACAAGATACCAAAATTTATGAGGTGAAGCAAAAGCATTTCTAAGAGGGAAGTTCCTAAAGACTTAGGCCTATCTCAAGAAAAAAATGAAAATCTCAATCTAACTTTATACCTCAATGAACTGGAAAAAGAAGGACAAAGCCAAAGTTAGTAGAATGAAGGAAACGATAAAGATGAAAGGGGAAATAAATGAAGTAGAAACTAAAAAAAACAATAGTAAAGATCAGTGAAAGTAAGTGCTAGTCCTTTGAAAAGATAAACAAAATTAACAAACCTTTAGCAAAACTTACCAGAAAGAAAAAAATCTCAAATATGTAAAATCAAAATGAGATAGGAGTTAAAACTCATACCACAGAAATATGAAAGATCATAAGAGACTATGAACAATTATACATCAACAAATTGGACAACAAAGAAGTGAAAAAATTCCTTGAAACATAAAACCTTCCAGTCAATAATCATGAAAAAAATATCTGAATAGATCAATTAGTAGCAGGAGACTGAATCAGTAATGAGAAACGTTTAAACAAATTAAAGTCTAGGACCAGATGGCTTCACAGGTGAATTCTATCAAATATTCAAAGAAGAATTAATACTAATCTTTCTCAAACTCTTAGAAAGAGAGTAGGATAGAATGCTTCCAAGCTCATTTTGTAAGACCAACATTACCAGATAAGAAAACCATACAAGAAAACCATAAGAAAATTGTAGGCAATATCCCTGTTGATCATAGATGCAAAAATTAAATATATATAAATATAAAATATATAATCAAACTGAATTCAACAATACATTAAGAGGATAATATACCATTATCAAGTAAGATTATTCCAGAATACAAGGATGGTTCAACACTCACAAATCAGTCATTGTGGTATATCACCTTAACAAAATGAAAGATAAAAATAATTTCATCCTACCAATAGCTACTGAAAACTGTTTGACAGAATTTAACATCCATTTGTGACAAAACCTTTCCACAAAGTGAGTAGAGAGGTAATGTTATCTCAACATAATCAAGGTCATGTATATTAGGTCCACTGCTAGTATCATACTTAACAGTGAAGAGCCAAAACATTTCCTCTAAGATCACAAGAAAGACAAGGAAGCCTACTGTAGCCACTTTTATTCAACGTATTGCTGGGAGTCCTCGTCAGAAAAATTAGACTGACAGGCAGACAAACAGAAAGAAATAAAGAGAGAAAAAAGGCACCAAACTGGAAAGGAAGAAGTAAAACTGTCACTATTTCCAAATGGCATGATTCTATATATTCAAAATGCTAAAGAGTCCAGCAAAAACTGCTAAAACTAATAAATGAATTCAGTAATTTCAAGATACAAATTCAATATACAGAGATTTGTGGCATTTCTGTAGACTAACAATGAATTGTCAGAGCTTTTTAGAAAACAATTCCATTTACAATTGCATTTTAAAAATCTAGAAATAAATTTAACCAAGAAGGTGAAAACTGTAAGACACTGATGGAAAAAATGGAAGAAGATGCAAATAAGTGGAAAGATATACCATGCTCCTGGATTGGAAGAATTAATATTATTATTTTTTTAAATTTTTATGTATTTTTGAGAGACAGAAAAAGCACAAGGGAATGGGCAGAAAGAGAGGGGGACATAGACTCTAAAGCAGGCTCCAAGCTCTGAGCTGTCAGCACAGAGCCTGATGCGGGGCTCAAACCCACGGACCATGAGGTTATGACTTGAGCTGAAGTAAGACACTTAACTGACTGAGCCACCCAGGATCCCCAGAAGAATTAATGTTCTTAAAATGTCCATATTACCCAAAGCAGTCTACACATTCAATGCAATCCTATTTTTTTTAATCTTTTTAAATGTTTTTTTTAATTTATTTCTAGGAGAGAGAGAGAGAGACAGCGTGAGCAGGGGAGGGTCAGAGAGAGAGGGAAATACAGACTCTGAAATAGGCTCCACGCTCTGAGCTGGCATTCAGCACAGAGCCCGACGCGGGGACCGAACCCACGAACCGCGAGATCATGACCTAAGCGAAAGTCAGACGCTCAACCGACTAAGCCACCCAGGCGCCCCTCAATGCAATCCTATTGAATCAAAATTCCAATGGTTCTTTTGTTGATACTTGTGCTTTTTTTTTTTTTTTTACTTTAAAATACCCTGTAGTGTTGATCATGTAAGTATTAAAAAACTGAGAGGTGGGTTTCCATTCATTATTTAACTGAAGTCACTTATCTCTATATTTTTATATAATAATTATCTACAAAGTTATAATTGAGTCCACTATAAATACTAATTTACTATAAGGGAAATATTGTTCTTTAAATTGTTCTGGGAATGTGACTCATTCAGAAAGGTATTGCCATTATTTAAACTCATTTATGTCAGTTATTTAATACCTTCATGTACCTTTGTCAGTATAATAAAATCTCCATTTCTAATGAAAAAAGCAGTATGCATCACTCAAGATGTGAAGCTGTATTAACAGATTAGATGAAATATCTCCTAGCTATAAGGTTAATTGCCATGAATATTCCACAATAAATACTCTTAAAAAGTAGTATACTTGGGTTAAGACTTTTTTTTACTTTTAAGCTGTTTCTTTCTTGGTTATAAATTGGGCGCTTTTATATTCTCCATCATGAGTATAAAGGGAAGCCTTATATATTTCTATTATCTGAGGGTTTTTTTAATTGTGTTTTTTTTTTTTTTTTGAAGGGAATTTTTGGAGGCACCTGGGTGGCTCATTTCGTTAAGCATTCAACACTTGATTTTGGCTCAGGTCATGAGATCGAGCCCCATGTCTAGCTCCTTGCCGTGCATGGAACCTGCTTGAAATTCTCTCTCTCCCTCTGCCCCTCTCCTGCTTGCTCATGTATATGTATGCATGTGCTCTCTCTCTCTCTCTCAAAAAAAGAATTTTTTATCTTATTTTAGAGAGAGCATGAGCAGGGGAGAGGGAGAGAGAGAGAGAGAGAGAGAGAGAGAGAGAGAGAGAGAATCTCAAGCAGGCTTCATGCTCATCGTGGGCTGAACCCATGATCCTAGGATCATGAACTTAGGCAAAATGAAGAGCCAGACACTGAACAATTGAGCTACTCAGGAGCTCCTATTATCCAAGATTTTTAAGAAAGCATTTTGTACTATTCATTTACTAATATTTGATAATACCTATGACTTTAAAATTAGTAAAGGCAAAAAAAAAAGTGGCAGTTAGCAGCAGTGGAAAGATTAAACGGTGTCAGGATTAAGGTGAACATGAAGCAGAATCATTGCAAGAGACTCCTGGTGGCAGAGTGTCCTGGTGTTTGATCTGGCCTGATGCTTGGAAACGTATTTCTGAAACAAATAGTTCCTAGTGCTGACGTTATGCTGAAAGACCTACTCAGAAAGAGCTATCTTTTGTTACTGCCTAGCCATGCCCTTGAGCTGAGCACTGGAAATTTCTAAGGGTCAATGTAAAATAGAAGAGTAGGCAAGTACTGGGAGTACATGTGTAGTTTCACATTTCAGGTTTATAAATGTATATGTATGTCATTTATAGAATAGCACATTTCTAGATTTGCTTTATCTTCAGGAAACATAAAAGAAAGATCCTTGAAATTTTAACTAGTTTGGAGGGAAACTTTGAAAACACATTAAAATCAAATTTGATAAAATATTCATATGATACACATGAAAATATTCAACTGCAAAACATGATTAAGACTTCTCTCTAATAAATGTCATTATGACATACTCTGTGGTAAGCTGTGGCCAATGTATATGGATGTGATTTCAAAATCTTGGGATAGCTCATTACTATTTTCTGTGTCTTTATAGAATTAGTTTTACTTAGGATATACAAATGAAGAGCAAGTATATCAAGCAAGGAAGAGAAATGTGGTGCTTTCTTAAGTGATATAACTAATACATTTTTAAATTATTTAAGATTTTTGTTTGGAGCTGTACTGTCCAATATAGTAGCTGTTCGCCACATGTGATGATTAAACACTTGGAATGTGGCTCGTCTGAAATGTAACATGTATGAAAAAGAGACTGAACTTTAAGAACTTAATATGAAGAATAAGTACAACATTTTATTATATTTTTAATATTGATTACATGTTGGAATGGTAGTATTTGGGATATATTGCATTAAATACATATATGTTTAAAATTAATTTCAGTTACTTCTTTTTCTTATTTGTGACTCTGAGAACTTTTAAAAACTGCCTATGTGGCTCAAATTTGTGTGATATTTGTGATAGACAATATTGTTCCATTTTTTTTCTAATTAATGAAATACTTCCCCCCATTCGTACCTGGTGTGAAATTTTAATTTATGAGTTAATGATAAAAATACACAAGTAAAAAATATATATACTTAAAATATATGGTAAAATAATAAAATACTAAAGTTAGCATTTTAGAATTTCTTGTGGAATTTTATTGTTGAGTCACGATGTGGAAGAGAATTATCCCAAAGGATATTTACATATTCATCCACTGATCAAAAAGGAGAGAGAAGATACTGATAGATCTTGCCCTCAGGCCTATTGTAGTCAGAAAAGCCTATGTCACCAATTAACAGTATTTCTCTTGTGGATCATAGGATATCATTGCTATATTAGAATCCTTCTGGAAAAGTAAATTTCATAGAAAAGATTAGCAAGACATTAACTATCAACTTTGATTTTTTTTAAGAGATGTGAAAGCTAATTTACTCTAATTACTCTATAGCTACAAAACAAGCTTTGTATGCAACCCACATAATTTAAATCCCACAAGACTATGGGAAAGGATAGGTAAAGTGACAGCAGGGGCTGGGAAGGGTTTTGTAGGTTGATCAATGAATTGGCACTTGAATTTGTTAGTCTTAGAAAATGAATCCTTGAAACTAGAATTAGTGTAATTGACAAGCCACATGTCACCACTTTTCCCTAGAGGAAAAACAGATCATTTCCATAAAAAAGTACAGAGCCTACAAAAATATAAGAAAGTAATAAGAAAATGTAGAATAAAATTAAGTGGGCAAGTAATTTTGGTAATCTGTTTGGTACTGAGTAATAATTAAGCATGAAGGATAAATTGCTCACAAATGGTACATTGGGGCAAGAATAGTGTGGCGTAGTATCTCTAAAACCAAACCCAAGGCTCAGCATTTTGTGGAAGAAAAAAATGAATAAATGACCAGTATTTTATACACACACACACACACACACACACACACACACACACTCAACAGAAAAGGTGAGGAATAGAGAAAACAAAGAGGATGTAATTCTAATAATGTTTCTTTAAAAATGACCAAATTTATTCTTCATACCTTTTAGTATTTCCATCATGAATTCCTCTTTCCTCCCTTGCTTTCTTAAACCAGTCTTATTTTTAAAGCAGCTTGGGCTGAGTAGAATATTTTTATAAAATGGCCCTCTGGACCATTTCTAAGAATCATAGGTCAAATTAGTCATACTGCTGTTCTAACACTGATAATTAGATCCACCCCCTACCAAAATCTGCAGTTAATTGGTAGAATTTCAATCTTTGTAGGTTTCACTTGTTAAAAGCATCATATAGAGAAAGTACAAAGGCTGTCCTAAGTAAATGACTTTCACAATTAACTTTTAAAGCCTTTTTTTCCCCCCAGAAAGAGTCATGGCCAGCTTAATGTATGTGTTAAAATGGATTGCTTATTGTGTTCATCATTATTATATTACACATCCCTTGGCAACTACAGATGATAAAGGTACTCTTTATACCAAGTATTCTGTAAGCTATGCTGAATTTGGAAAGAATTTAAAGATACTTTAGCATAAATGTGTATGAGAAATATATGTGAATAGATAAGGAAGTGTCTCTTTTCTCCAGTCCCTTATTCACCATTTGTGATTTGGTATCAAGTTTGGGCTCTGCAGGGCCTGGTCATCTTACTCTACAGAACAGAACATCGGGAGTTCAGAGACATGGGTTTTTGTTCTCACTGCCATCATTTTGCTATGTATGGCTTGGTAAGGAGTGAAAGGGGAGAGAGGGATTAGATCACACAAAGAGGTATTCAATAAGAAAGACCTTTCAGAAATGTATATGGAATTCTTTTAACTAAATTTCTGGATTATTCAAAAAAATTCAAAAATTCAAAATTCAGAAATGAATTGAGGCAAGTAGAGCAAGGTGGCTGAGGATTTGGATTTTAGGAGTTACCTAAACCTTTTACTCTTCAAATATGTCATCTGTGCAGTGTGGATAATACTACCTACATCTTGGTGTTGGTAGAAGAATTAAAGGACATAATATATTTAATACACATACCAGAGTACCTGGCATATATTAAATGCTCAGTTTGTTGTTAGAGAAGCTGCTTATAGGAACAGATAAGTTTATATAGTATGGTAAGGTGGATATGAACTATCAAGAGGAAACAGCATGATTTCAGTTTCAGTTTTTTTTGCGCATTTGGCTTTGTGAGTTGAGTGCCCATTTTAGTCAAAAATATGTTTTTGTAGAGAGATAATTTCTAGAGGTGATTAAAAGTTTGATTATAACTACTCTTGGGTTTCATAATTTAAAAACATTTTCACAAAGTCTGTGATTAATTTTTCCCATTTAAAAATTTTATTCTCAATAATGTGCAGCATTAAATATAATTAGAATTTCATAAGGCATCTTGGGAGTTACACTTTCACTTATTAAACTATGCAGCAAAAGTTAAATTTCAAAGCTGGTCAAGAACTCAGCAGAATGAAAAGATAGAGAAACACGGTTCGTGGTCTTTAAAAGACCTTTTAATGTGGTTAGTTGTTTTCTAATGAATGCAAGCGACAAATTGAATGTCCACCTCTGAACAGAACCTAAATTAGCAATTTAGAAATAAAACAGTGACATAAAATTGAATGAAACTTTTACCTTCACCACCTTTCACAGGGTCATTTGTTGATTAAATTATCTCCTGTGCTTACTACTTGCCTTACTACATCAATCACTTGTGAATTTAAATTAGAGGCATTTTGAAAATATAATTAGTAAGTTATCACTTGTATCTACTGAGTAGTAAATTTATATTTTTATAGTACCTCAGCTATAGTGTGAACCTTTGAATAATTCATTTCTCACATGAAATAGGCAAATTACAAATATCCAACAACTTGTAATTCTGGATAATGATTCTTTAAAGGATGGAGAACAATAGTTAAGCTGTACCTTTGGTCACGCATGGCAGTACATAATTACTGTCTGTGGTTCTTCAAGATCAACTTAATCTCTAATATGTAATTCACACATCTGTTGAACTGTACAGTAAAAAACACGAGTAATCCAAATGGTTCATTTTCCAAGCAGATGCCGTTTTTTAGAAACAGTGTTTTTAAAACAATGTGGAAATGGGACTTATTCTACAGTTTGGTGATGATAGTAGTAGTGTTGGGGTTTTTTTCCTCTTCATCTATCTCTTCATTCTTTCTCTTGATCATTATTATCATCTAAAGATCCTCAGACTCTAAAGGCATGAAAATCACCTGAATGGTTTGTGAAAACACATAATACTGGCCTCCATGCCCAGATTTTCTGATTCAGTAGGTATGAGATGAGGTCTTAGAAGTAGACAGGTGAGGTTCATGCTGCTAGTCCAGGGACCACACTTTGAGAATCATTGCTCTGGCAAATGCCTCTGTCTCATCATATATCCCCTTGTCCATCTTTCTAATGCCAGTATGCCCAAAGGTACAATACTACTGCTGTTTGTTCCACTGTATACCAATCTTTGTAGACTCCAAAAATAAATCACCAGCCCTGATCTCTCTTTTGAGTGTCAGTCCAGTCTAACAACTGCTATAATACATCTCCCCTTGGAGATCCTTAGGGCTTCTCAATTTAACATGGCCAAATTGGAACTTACAAGTCAAATCTCACTTGATTATTTCAATCAAGAGTTATCAAAGTTTCATGAGGTGCTTATTTGGATTGTGGCTTAATCAGTTTGGACTGCTATAAGAAAATACCACAGCCTGTGTGGCTTAAACAAGTTGTTTCTCACATTTGTAGAGGTAAGAAGTTCTAGTTCAGTGCCAGCAGATTCAGTGTCTGAAAAGAGTCCTCTTCCTGTCGTGGAGATGGCTTTCTTGCTGTGTCCTCATGGCAGAAAGAGAGTAGGCTCTCTAAGCTCTCTAAGCCAGGCTGACAGCAGAGAGCCTGATGTGGGGTGGGGCTCAAACGTAGGAACTGAGAGACCATGACTAGGGACCATGAGCAACAGGGCTGAAGTCTACCACTTAAGCAACTGAGCACCCAGGCACCCCTCATGCCTAATTTTTTTTTACCTCCTCCCCACTGCGCACGTCCCACTTGGCTTTGCTACTTTTCTAATTTAGTTGAATCAGCTTCTCTGCTGATACCACTTTCATGGATGGTTTAGCAGCTCTGTCCTGCTTAGGGCTCTCATAGAACTTATCACACTGTATTATAATTTTTTGCTCATTTTTCTGTCTCCCTGGCCTGAGTGCGAGTTCCTGAAGGGTGGAAACTGCCTTATTCATATTTGTTTCCCCACTCCCTAAAACAGTATGTTTATAAATAGCTTCTTAATGAGTTTATTGAATAAATGAATGGATGAAAAAAATTCGAAATGCCATACATCACTGGTTAAATCTCCATTTTCATTTGGTTGGTAGAACACTGATTCTAGACGTGTACAATACAGTTCAGTTTTATATTTTGGTACTCACTACTGGAGAAAGACAATAGATTTCATTCCATGGTCTTCATCTTAATTAGCATTTTAAAACCACTATGTGTGGGGACATTTTCTGCTTTACTATTTAAGGTGATTTACAGATTTTTTGGGAAATATAATTTACTTTCTTGTACAGTACTTTTATATGAATGCTTTAGGTATCAATTACTTAGTAATTTATTATGTTTAAATAACAGGTATAAGTGCATATACTTGTGATTTTGTATCATTATATTGAGGGATATAAAGAGACAATGACTAAAAGAATATAATAACATTTTCTTTCTAGGTTGTGGACATCTTGTCTCTCATTTTCTAACTTTTCCACAATTAATGGAAGTTAACTTTATATGAAGAAATAATATAGGATTTTTAATAGCCAAGGTTTAGCAATAATATGATTTTCTAAAGAACTCCCATGCTTTCTATTTTTCTTTGAAAGAGAAATTTTTTTTCTATTCTTTGCAGACTAACCATCCTATCTGTAAAGCAAATTGATTGACAGTCCAAATTCAGATTGGCAATAAAGTGCATTCATTTGCAGAATCCTGAGGAAGAATGTACTAACCACTCCAAGCTCTAGCATTCTTACTAGAGATGATACTAGAGGACTCCCCTTCCAGTAGCCTTTTGTGTTTGCAGACATTAAAGAAAAAAACGTTTAGGGATGCTTATTACCCCCAAACAGCAATGCATTCCTTTGATTTTTATGCATAAATACTGATATATCAAGAGGGAGATAGTGTTGACTCTTTTTTTTTTTTTGGCATTTAAAACTTTCCAGATACCATTTATGACTTCATTTTGAATGTTAGTCTGTAGTTGGATTTTTTTTTTAAATTCTTGCATGCATTTCCCCTTTATGCACAGTTGTCTATTTTGACTTAGTACACACTGTCTAGTTTATGTGCCTGTGTATGCTGGCAGTATGGACAAGCTGACCATTCTGGGAACACTAATCAAAGGACCTTATGTAATATTTTGGAAACCTGATTACTTCTGTGTCTCTTTACCTTGTTTTAGTATAATACGTCTGATTGACCCCAGGTAAGGTGTCAGGACTGATGTCTTTGGCTCCTTGTCTTATTAAAATTTCTCAGATTTAAAAAAAAAAAAAAAATTCTCAGATTTTTAAAGAGGGAAGGCAAACCTAATTGGTAGCTGTTCTAATGTCTCCATTTAACCAGTGAGGCAGAGTACTGCTAGCACTTCAGAGACTTTTCTGGCCTTAACAGCCTTGAACTTGATGTTTCTAATAATAAGATTTAGGTGAGATGGCCCTAAGGGCATGCAGTCTTCCCATTCCTCTGAATCAGTGGCTCTCAAATTTGGTGGCCATCAGTTACCTGGCAAACTTGGTAAATATTCAAAAAGCCGAGACCCTATCTTAATCCAGTGTAGGCAATTCTGATATATACTAAAGTCTGAGAACCACTGCTATAGACATTCAGAGGGCATGAATCATCCAATCGGTTCACCATCCTTGACCCCCAGCCACTATGGTCGAGCTCTACTGAACTCCCTTAGGCTTTATGGCTTTACTGGAGGGAGACTGTACAAGAAACCACCCTCCCCCTAGTTTCTGCAATCCCCAAATCCATAAATCTCTCAAAATGATACTTTCTATAACTCTGCTAAAGTTAGTCTGAGAGAGTAGCTTGAGCTAACCTTACTTATTCTTTGAAGTTTTAATACTCACATGTTTACATGCAGAAATATTAATATGTTTAGTTTTAGGCTGCTTCCCCAGGATCTGCTAGGGATATTTTGAAATATTTGATATAGATACTGTATTGCTTTCCAAAATCCCAAAAGTCTGCTTTTTGAAACATATTTTGGTCCCAGAGATTTCAGATAAGGATTATGAACCATGTGCTTCATAATAGTGTGCTCGTTCTGAAGAGCTGGTTTGTTTTTATCCCGTAGGTGCTGCACATTACTTGATTGGCCTTGCTTTTGTCTAAGTTTGGGGGCTGGAGAGCTGTAAGCTGAGCCTTTCATCTCTCTTGATCAAGAGCCCTGTGATGTTATTGTATGGGCATTTCTCACTCTCTCATTTTTCCTTTGTCTTGATATAATTATCTATTTTATCATCACCTTCATCATCATTATCATTATCAATTACAATAATTTTTATGAATGCACTTTGTAACCTGACATTTTAGGATTAGTTTTAATGTGTATGAATTAATTATCTCTTCCTGTAGTTGGATAGATAGACTGATAAAATAGGTAAATACTTTAATTACTGATCCTGGGGCATTCTCTGGGGGTGGATTTCACATAACTGTCCTCACTGCCTCTCTCTTTCTCCTCATAATAAAATAACCTTTAGTTCTGAGGGTAACTTTCCTGGTGAAATAGTGAGCATTCATTCCTTGCTAGGTCACATTCCTAATAGGAGGCAGACCAGGTACTAGCAATTTCACAGTTTACTACCCCGAATAAAAGTCTCCAGGAACATCTCTCTACCCCAAACACAAATCTCTCTAGTTTGGAGAAATCCAGACTTTTAAGTTGTGATTCTGAATCTTAAAGTTATTTCTGCAGTGGTGAGTGGTTGGCCGAGAAGTGACACTCCCACAACAGCAATGTCAGTTCCTCTGGGGGAGTATGAGCATTCCAAAGAGAAACCTTATACATAGTGTTGCTTTCATACCCCAGTTTACTGGCTCAGAGCATGCGAAAGAAGACAAGTGACAAATCACTAAGTATTCCATCAGGTCTTGAATTATCAGCCTGGATAGCAAACAGTTCTGACTGCATATTTCAGTAGTTACTGTGCTTTCCTTAAAACAAAACAAAACAAAACAAATAAACAAAAAGAAGTAATAGACTTTATTTTTTAGAGCGGTATTGAGTTTACAGAAAAATTGGACAAATGCAGAGTAAGTGCAAGTAAGTGCAGTGAGTTCTATATATTCCCTCTCCATCCCACAGTTTCTCCTCATAACATCTTGCATTAGTGTGGTACATTTCTCCCAGCTTATCAACCCATATTGATACATTATTAACTAAAGCCCACAGTTTATATTAGGGTTCACTTTTTTGTGTTGTACAGTTCTATGGGTTTTGACAAACATGTAATGTCATGTATCCCCCATCACAGTATCATACAGAATAGTTTCACTGCCCTAAAACCGCCTGTGCTCAGCCATGTTCAATCCCTCCCCCTCAGCTGCTAGCAGCCGCCCATCTTTTACGGTTTGTATAGTTTTGCTTTGTGAGGATGTCATATAGTTGGAATCTTATACCACATTGCCTTTTCAAACAAGCGCTTTCACTTTACACATTTAAATTTACCCCATATCTTTTCATAGCTTGACAGCCCATTTGTTTTTATCACTAAATAATACTTCATTGTAAAGATGTACCACAGTTTATTTATTGATTCACATACTCAAGGACATCTTGGTTGCTTCCAGCTTTTAGGAATTATGAATAAAACTTCTCTAGACATTTGTGTGCAGGTTTTTCTATGGACATACATTTTCAGTTCATTTGGTTAAGTGCTTAGGAGTGTGTCTGCTGGATTGGATGGTAAGATTATGTTTGGCTTTGTAAGAGTATGCCAAATTGTCTTCCAAAGTGGCTGCCCCATTTTGCATGGCAGCCAGCAGTGAATGAGAGTTGTTACTGTTCAGCATACTCACTAGCATTTGGTAGCATCAGCATTTGGGATTTTTGTCACTCGAAAAGGTATGCCATGCATTAGTTTTAACACTTAAAAAACAGCAAATTTGGGTTCACAGCATACATTTCTTTGTTGGTAATAAGCATCCCCCAGGTTATATAAGATCATTGTCCTTCTTTGTCTACCCACCTTAGACCCCTCCAGGCTTCCCTGTTATCTCTTTCCTCAACAAGTCTGTGGGAAGTCATGCTCGTCCTGCCTCTTCACTCTCCTCCCACCTTGAGTTTACAGTCTTGGTTTTGCCTATCCAGTAGCAAACCCAGGACTCTGTTCCTCTCCCTCATGATTCAGAAAAGTTGCTTTAAGATGTCAGTGAGTCCTGCTTTACCTCCTTTTTCTTTCATGAGCCTCTTCTATTAGGCTTCTTCAGTAATGCTTTTCTAATTCTCTGCTGCCTATTTTTTATTATTATTGAGAATTTCAAACATACATAAATATACAAAGAATGGTACAATGAACCAGGACACCTATTACACACTTTATCAGTCATCACAATCACCACCGAGTGGCCAATTCCGCTCCATCCTCTTTCCTTGCTTCCTTTTCCCACTGTTGTATCATTTCATAGCAGATTCCAGACATCATCCTATTAGTTCACACATAGATAAAATATAAAAATATATATATGTTTATATATATATTATTTTATCTATCTATGTATAAGCATATATATATATTTCCTATTTCCAATATTAACATTAAATGATGATTAGACCTAAAGTAAAAGTAGTAATTTCTTTCTATCATCATATATCTACAATTTTAAAATTTAAGGTAAGACCCAAGCAGGTTCCATGCATTGTGATTGGTTGATTCATGTTTTGTCCCTTTTAATATATAGAATCCCTCTCTGTCTTTGTGTCCCCTTGCAACTTATTTGTTGAATAATCAAGTAGTTTGTCCTGTAAGGTTTCCCATAATGTCAGTTTTGTGCTTACATTGCTGAGATGTAATTTAACCTATTTCTCTGTATTTGCTGTTAAGTCTGAAGAACCTTTATGTGAATTTGATTTATTTTGACATGACTACTGTAACCTAATTTTTTTTTTGTTTTCTGTTAATGCCAGTTCATTACAAGTTCTAACCTGACCCTAAAGAGTATGCCACCATGTCAGTTTATGCTAATCTTGAAATGTTAATGAAGTTTTAGATGAATTATGTAAAGAGTTTGAGTGTTGGACATCAGTTAATGCCATAGCTGGACTAGAACCCTGGACATTTGAATCAAATTTCTTTTCCCTCTAAACATTCTGTTAGATTTGTGAAAGTGGAGTAGGTATGTGGAAGGAGCAGTTGGTGAATTGATTCTCAAGGTGATAATAACAGTCACATTGTCAATTGCACACAGCTATAAAAATCGTTCAGGGTACTCAAGTCTGCTTACTGCTTACTTTGGCCACAGATAGACTAAGATTATTTCTGATTTGTTTTAAAAAATTAACACACACATGCATACACACATGACATGGAGCGTTTTTCATTGCTGAAACGCATCAAATAAGTTCCTTTTTTGTCCTTTGCACAAATGTTATAAAATTGATATATACAATAATTCTTAAGGCATAATTCTTTGCAGTGAAATTTAAGTAATGGAAATAACATCCACTACTGTTTGGTTGGGTAAAAATTATAAAACTCCACAGAGATTTTTTTGCTTTGAACAACACTTACCAAGTGGTACCATAGCTGAAGTAAGCTTAATTGTTCTAAAAATTTCTTGAGGTTTTTTTTTTTCACCCAAGTTTTCCAGAATGGGTATTACATCCATGTCCTTACTTTCCTCTTCTCTTGGTACTTCCTTTAGTTTCAAGTGAGGTTATTTTAACTTTAGACATCTATTCTACTTAATGACTATTTACTTTTTTTGTTAATTAACGTATCTAAAATCTTACATTGAAAAATAATTTATCTCTAGCTTCCTAATTGTTACATACATGATTAGAAAAAGCAACTGCTGTTGGCTTGCCAAAGCTAAAAGTTACAATGCATGATGAAAATGTTGGGGTAATTTGTGACCTTTTATAAGTCATTCTGCCCTTCGAAATTGTGGCAGAATCGACACATACAGTATATTGAATAGATTACCCTAATGTTTTTGTTGCCTTCTAACAAGAACTCTATAAAACAACCGTGAAGTGTTATATCTTTTAACTTTTAGCTTTTCAATAAAAATCACAGTAGCAATTTTAATTCGTACATCTGACTCTTCATATTTAAATGCTTATTCTCCTTCATGTGTTTACATGCCTTATTACTTTACACTTTCAAACACACATACAAAAAGCCATACCCACAAAATATCAGGTTTTCCCTGAGATGACTATAATACATTAAAACATGCCCTTAAGGAGACCTCATTACTTCCTTTTTAAAAATAGTTTATTGTCAGATTTGTTTCCATATAACACCCAATGCTCATCCCCACAAGTTCCTTCCTCCATGCCGATCACTCCCCTTCCCCTCCCCCCCACCCCCATCAGTCCTCAGTTTGGTCTCAGCATTCAAGAGTCTCTCATGGATTGCCTCCCTCCCTCTCCCCCACTATTTTTCTCCTTCTTCTCCCCCATCGTCCTCCGTTAAGTTCCTCCTAATCCTCCTATACATGCAAACATATGGTATCTGTCCTTTTGATTTTATATTAAGAGAACTTGTTACCCTTTGGTATATGATGTCAGAACGATCCTAGTTATTTCACTAGAAAAAGTACATGTCAATATGTCAGTGGTTAGATCTTGCTGGTCCACATAACTGTCCCGTTGGTTAATTTTACTGTAGTATTACCTACAAATATATAGATAGAAGAATTGACAGGAAACAGCCAGGTAAACCTATATCACTTTCCTGCAGTAACTGGATAATACCAGATTAACATTTAAAAGACATCAAGACTATGGGATAATTAATAAATGGTGAAATGTCATCCCTTACTATTTAATATTTTTAATGTCATCACTTATTTTGGTATTTAATTTACCAAGGCTATATGGAATAACAATAGTAGGAGTTTTTCTATCAGCATTGTATAAACATAACACCTTATACACACAATGTAAAATGGAGGAGGATCATTTTCTGGTCTGGCATTCACTGGCTTCATTCTCAGGACAGTGAAAAGTACCTTTGGAAAGAGTCCTGTGTGTTTTCCAAGTGAACCTGATTGCCCATCTCTTGGAACCAGCTACAAAAGGGCAAACCAGCTCTAAGTACCGCCAACAGCGGCGGAGTTCCGTGGCCACCTGTTTTCCCTGAAGTCCCTTTTCAGCATGAAGAAAGGAAAGCAAAGGCATTCAAAATACCTGGTGTGACAGGGGAAGTCCTCCTTCAATATCTTCTTGCTCTCAGAGAATATCTTGTGGATTATGAGAATAGCCAAGAGTGAAGAATGACTGGTGGAAAGGGAAGAGGAATAACCTCAAGAATTACTAAAGAGGAAAATAATAGATAATGGTAAAAATTGGGGCAGACATGTTAGTAAAATATTGTCATTTTTAAATAGAACTTAGTAATGTGCAACTCTGCATTCTCTTTTTCTTCCTGGCTTTATCTAATGGTTTCATCTTGATTCTGCCTTTACCCTGTTTTGACTCTTCTTATCCTTATGTTATCGAATAGATTTATGTAAGGCAATTGTGTTCATCAGCTTTTGCTTATACTTCGATAATACATGACCCCCCAAATTCAGTGTATTTTAATGGCATTGGTTTACTTCTCTCCCATGTTACATGCCATCTGGCATCTGTGATTATGGTCTATGTGCCTTCTTCTTTCTTGGATACCAGGGTAAAGGAGTAACTCCATCTGGGCATGATGTTATGATGACATAGGGAAAAGAACAACAGCAGAGAAATGAACTGGATTTTAAAATTTGTGCTCGGGCATGACTTGAAAAAAGTGATATAATTAACCCTATCACCAAAATCCTTCCTGGAATAAGTCATGGTATAGTAACATCCACTTTAAATTGACATATGTAAAGGCATATCATTAAGGTGGAAACTTAATAAGCAGTAGTAAAGATGGTCTTAATTTACTAACTTTTTACAAAGCATCTGTAATATAGGAGACAACAGGAAGAAGCAAAGAATAAAATGTTACCTTTTAAATGCCCTCATTTCAGTGAGCAATACAGCAAAATATATAAAACCATTATACATGCATTCACTGTTGAGTGCTTCAGGAATTAAAGAAAGGCTAATTTGCAGAAAGTGTGAGTTAGATAAAATGTCAACCACTGAGTTTCAGTAATTTCAGGATAGTTTCTGGGTGAGAACCTGTTAAACGATAGTAGTAATAAAGATGATATAATAATGATACATGGCCTTTACTGAGCATTTGCTTTATATCAGACACTGAAAAATATCTCATTGTAGTCTCCCAATAATTTTTTTACATATGTACAATTATTCTCATTTTATAGATAAGAATATAAAAGACACAGACACCTATTGAGAGACTATTGTTATTTATAAAATCTGCCCAGCTTGGATGGATTAAGGGAACATAAGAGTGAAAAGATGTTAAGAGACTCTTAAAAGTTAACAAACTGAGGGTTGTTAGAGGGGAGGTGGTGGGGAGATGGGCTAAATGGGTGATGAGCATTAAGAAGGGCACTTGTTGGGATGAGCACTGGGTGTTTTATGGAAGTGATGAATCACTAAATTCTACTCCTGAAACCAGTACTACATGGTATGGTAACTGACTTGAATCTAAATAAATACACTTACGGTTTTAAAAAATAATGAAAAGGTGTTTATACTCCATTTATAAAACATAAAACTGTTAAGATTTATATATGTATATTTAATTTACTTATATATCTATACAAATAGATGTTATGAAACACATATAGATAGATATAAATTTCCATGCTTGTTTTGTTGTAATATTGCTAATCCCATTGCCTGTGCTCAAAAGACATTTTTCCACAGATATAATCAAAAGCTATTTGCAAAACAGTCTCAGTAAAACTTAGAAACACGAGTCCTAAGGGTAGAATCAGTTGATAAGATGCTATATTTCTTGATAAGAAACATTGGGGAAAAATAAAACAGTTTGATTATTGGTGGTGTTTTAATAAATATTTGAGGCCTTTTTACTTTTATTCTCACCATTAGGTGTATCATTATTTTATGTTGAGCCCACTCCATTCTACCTGTATGTGAGTGAGGAATAGAATTTTGAAGGGGAAAAAAAATGTAAGGAGCCAAAGGTTTCCACGTAGTGCTTTGTTAATGAGCGAAGATCAGGCATTGTATCTTCTGTGTGAAAAATGCAACATGCAGGAAAAACCGGTACAATTAATCATTGTTCATTTATGTATTTGTTACCCTTGGGGTCTTTTTGTAAAGATTCCATTTTTCTAAAGCAGCAAATTCATCTCTAATATGCAAATATTACATCTCTTTTGTCTAAAAAGGACCAATTTCTTTGTTTGGAATATATTGTCAGTATTAAATACACATGTTGAAAGACAGCAATCAGTAACTAATAAATTAAGAAAACCATTAGGAGATACAGTAGTGTTTCACAAAGAAAACCTGTATAGTGAAGAGAGATTATTTCTCATAGTTTTTATGGACTTTTTTTGGCTTGTGTTTAAAAATGTAAATCTTACGTGTTTTTCTTTCTCTTATATGCCACTTTTCAGTTGGAAAAGAACTCAAAGTAAATAAGGTTTTGATTTATATACGTATTCCATTTGCCTCTGACAGAGTATAAATGAACAATATTTGCCAATTTTGATAAAATATTCTAAACATTGTTAAATAATTTAGGATGATTTAAATAGTAATCTTATCCAATCTTATTTTGTTTAATGTAAATTTTGGGGCACCTAGGTGGCTCAGTCGGTTAGGCGTCCGACTTCAGCTCAGGTCATGATCTCGTGGTTCGTGGGTTCGAGCCCCGCATCGGGCTCTGTGCTGACAGCCAGCTCAGAGCTTGGAGCCTGTTTCAGATTCTGTGTCTCCCTCTCTCTCTGACCCTCCCCTGCTCATGCTGTCTGTCTCTCTCTCTCAGAAATAAATAAAACATTAAAAAATTGTTCAAAGAATAAATAAAAATATAACTTTTATTAAGATTAAAAAAAATAACTGAGAAACAGATTGGACTGTATCCTATGAAGCATTTAGAAGAACCCTTCACTTCTTTGGTAATCTTGATACAGCATATAACATCAACCTAATCTTTAGAATACATCAGACAAATCTAGATTGTGGGACATGTTACACGTTTCTAGGTCAGGAAAGACTGTGGAATTGTTACAGATAGAGGGTGCTAAGACATGGCAACTAATGCAGTGTTGGATCATTGGACTTGAATGAGAAAAGAACCTTAGGGAGAAATCTGGGAAAATTTGAATAAGATCTGTCAGTCACTGTATCAACTGTAATGTTCTGGTTTCAATAATTATTCTTTGGTTAGGGGCACCTGGGTGGCTCAGTCAGTTAAGTGTCTGGCTTCGGCTCAGGTCATGATCTCAGGGATCGTGGGTTTGAGCCCTGCGTTGGGCTCCTTGCTGACAGTTCAGAGCCTGAAGCCTGCTTCAGATTCTGTGTCTCCCTCTCTCTCTCTGCTTCTCCCCTGCCTGTTCTCTGTCTCTATGTCTCTCAAATATAAACAAACATTTAAAAAAAGTTTCAAAAAATAATTATTCTGTGGTTATATAAATATTAACTTTAGAGCAAACAGTACAGGGTATACAGGAATTCTCTGTTCTTTCTGCAAGTTTTCTGTAAATCTAAAAATTTTTAAATGAGAAGCTAAAGAAATATATTCAACCGGGGAATAAATATAAAACTACAACCACTGAAATCAGAAAAAAAAAGAAATCTTATTTTTATTTGAAGAGGTTTATGCTCTCTATGGAACATATTAGGTCCATGCACTCAGTGTCTACTGTGCAAGGCGTCCTTCAAGGTGCTTTATGAAATAGAGAAAACTTCTTTTTTTTATATTTTTAAGAAAACATGTTGTAGAGTACCAATCATGATATTTATTAAACTCTAAAATTACATAATATCTGAACACAGACACTGAGGGGCGCCTCGGTGGCTTAGTCGGTTAAGTGTCCGACTTTCGCTTAGGTCATGATCTCACGGTTCGTGGGTTCGTGCCCCGCGTCGGGCTCTGTGCTGACTGCAAGCTCAGAGCCTGGAGCCTGTTTCAGTCTGTGACTCCCTCTCTCTCTGACCCTCCCCTGCTCACGCTGTCTCTCTCTCTCTCCTAGAAATAAATAAAACATTTTTGAACACAGACACTCAATGATCATTGAAGTATTTTAATTTGAGACACATGATTGCCGAATTTAGAAAACCTGTACAAACAAAATGTTGAGAAAAACAGATTTTTTAGAATTATTGCTTGGAGGTTGGGGAGAGCACTTGTACGTTATATGATTATGGGGACTGGGGACTAATGAGTCATGCTTAGAGTTTTGGAGTATATATAACAGAAATAAATCTGGAATTAATCCAGTTGTGATCAATTGTTAATGCCATATTAAGGCATTTTTGCATTCTTTGTATAGTCAGTCTTAAATAATCAAAGGATTTTGAGCACGTAGTCCACCTGATTAGTTCTGTGTCTCACAAAATTAATGTCAGTATAAAGTGAAAATGGGAGAAAGGAAAGATGAGTAGCCTGGAGACCAGAGAAGAGACAACAGCAATAGTTCAGAAGCAAGTTACAAAAGATTAGAGGAGAGAGTGGCAATAGAAATGAAAACAAATTAAATAGAAAGTAGCAAAAAGGAATACATTTAACTTACTGCGAGTATATGAAGCTACAGTTATCCTTAGTGGTAGAAAAAATAAAAATTTGAATGACGATCAGGTGATCAGGTTTCCTTAGTATAAGTGGTAATAATCACAGTTACAATGAACTGATGAGACTGACCACAGGACTAAGGCATCTTGATTTTTTTTTTCATATGTATGAATGAAATCTAATTAGAAATTTCAACTCAGAAGAAATACTGAGAGATAAGGGTCATCACAGTCACAAAAGCTGAGGTAGGCAATTGTGCTTTTCTGAAATGAGCTAAGGAAATGATTTTATTCAAATATTTTAGGGTATTTCTCCAAATCATTAACAACTTTGCACAGCTATTTTAAGTTTTCTGCGGTTTGGGGGTGTTTGTTTTTTACAGTAGGGTCACTAAAGATGCCTTATGAGCATAGAAAGTTGGGATCTGGGTGTAAAAATGTTAAGATTAGCAGGAAAACTACTCTAGTCCACAAGTAATCTCATTGCACAATCTGTAATATTTGGTTCTACACAAAAATCTATATTTCCTCTGGTGAGAATAGATGCTTTCAAGCAAACAGCCTTATATGTTGAAATGTGAATGACTACTGTTATCCAGTCTTCTGTGTTCCTCTGTAAACACTGGAGTGAGCCAGAAGCAAGGTAACTTTTCTATCTAACCTTACCACATTGGTGATCCCACTCAGTGTCTTAAATTTCATCTCTGTATTTACAACTCCCAAATACAAATCTACAGCTCACACTTCTTGATCACCAGACTCATACACCCAGTTGCCTGCTGGACTGGACCAAACTCTTGATTATTCTCCCAGACTGCTGAGCATACTTTTCTTCTCCATCTCTGTTAATTCCATCATTATCCTTTTAGTTACTGTCATACAAAAGCTTTAAAGAAGTTCTTGATGCTTTTCTTTGTCTCTCACCCACCATTTGATCAGTTAGAATATGCTATTGTCACTATCTTCAAAACAAATGCAAAATCTGGCCACTTCTCAAGAGCTTCACTGCTGGCACCGTACTTCATTGTATTTTACCTGGATGATTGCAGGAGCCTTGACTACCACCTTCTGCCTCTTTCCTCATCAACTCATTTTCAGCTCAGTTGCGAATTCTGTTAAAACAGAGATTAGTGCATGTCACTTCTTTGCTCAGAATCCTCTAGAGGCCTCTAATATTACTATGAGAAAAAGCCCAAATACCACATTATAAGACTCTGCAAGCCTTTGCAAAGTCTTGATCTGGCCTGATGTGTTCCACTCCTACTCAGCCACTTTCTGCTGTCTTTCAGCAATGTCAGCCTCCCTTGCTCTTCCACAAACCTTTCAGGAACATTCCTCCTTCTGAGCCTTGGCACTTGCTGTTCCTTCTGCCTCAGGTGCTCTTCCAGATATCTTTATGTTTCACTCCTTTACCTCCTCAGGTCTTAACTCAAATCACTTTCTAAATAAGTCATTTCCAGTCCACTGTCTAAAATGTGAAACCTATTTCTAATCCCTATACTCCTTCGCTCATTTTCTCTGTAGCAGCAATCACCATCACACTTAGTATAATTTGTGCTTGTTTTTTGTTTCTTACACACTCGTCCAGTTAGAATATAAACTCCATTGAGCCACGAATTTTTGTTTTGTTAATTATTCTACACTCAGTGCCATATTGTAAGTCAGTATTTACTGGATGAATTAATAGAAAATAGTACCTATGGTCAGCTTTGCTTTTATTAATGTATTTATTAAGCAAAATATTTTTAACACCTTTGATGTACTTCATCTAGAACCTAAGAATACAATGCATTTTAGCATCTCTTAAGTTTGTGGGGAACAGACTTGAAAACACATTTTATATCCAGTGTAGTAAGCAGAAAGGTAAAATTAGGGCTTATGCTCTCTATTTTAAACAGAAAAAGTAACTCACAGCCTCTATTCATACATTTTTTTCTGCCATCACCACCCTTTAGAAGCAGCAGAGGAAATAACCAACCTGAAGAAGTTGCTTAACTTGTTTTGCAGAAGTGGCCCAGCACTAAGAAAAAAACAAATCAAGGCTACAATCTTTATTTATGCCTTAGCTCTTAGTTCTAAATTAAACTCAAGTGTGTATTTCCAGTTCACATGGTTTTCTTAAGGTAGGTCATAAGCCCTGATAAACGGCCCTTCCAAGGAAGCTTGGCACAGTTCCTCATTATGCTTCTTTAGGCTGAAGTTCTGGCATTTCCTTCCCATAAGCTACCTCTGCTGAGTGGGAGATACAGAATGAGAACAGGTTGGCAGCAATTGTTCTGGCTCTTTCATTTTCTTCTGAACCAGTCCTCAGCCTGTGGATTCTGCGAAATAGCAAAATTGGCTATTATAGGTTATAGTCACAGTCCTGTCTCAACACCAGCAGTTGAAATCTCTTGGGCATTTTCAGGTAGAGATATGTTTTATTTGTACCTCAGGATTATTCTGAATCAAGTATCGATAGATATAAGAGAGGGTGGCAAAAATTGTTCACAAACAAAAATAGCATACCCCACTGAAATTTGCCTTATTTAAAAAAGAAACATTTGATTTAGGATTGTTAATCAGTTTTTTCTAGATGACTGAAGTTTAGGTATGTAGGTCTATCTGTTTTGTTGCCAAGATTGGGGTGGTATTACCACAGTGACCAAAACTGTGATGAAATTTCCATTTATAAGAGTAATGGTTGTACCCTGTCTACCATAAAGGGGGAAAATGTTGACAAATTCATCACTGTTATACTTTCTTGCCAGTTGCTTCTACATCTACATTCTTCATCAATCATTGGCTGTTTTATTATTTCAGAATCATAGAGTGTAGACATTAGGCACATTCAAAAGCTTTTCATGTTACTATACTTCATTCAGAGAATATTTTTTTCTCAAAGAGACCAATTAGTGTTTTTATTAATCTTACCAACATAGAAAACATATATTAAATACTACTGATATATACTTTAGCAGTGACAAAACTGTCTCAGAGTCTGTGATCACTGCCAGTGGAGCAGAGCTTTCCAGAGATAGTGGAGTACTATTTTTATGTTCAGTGAAGATAAGAGAGATGACAAACATAAGGTATATTTTGTGAATTATGGTAGAATTTTAGAAGATGTTTGTATAATGCTATTTGATTATTCAGTTGTTCTTCCATTTGAGTTTGTCTCAGAGTACACACACACACACACACACACACGTGTGTGTGTGTGCATACACATACATCTACATTTATATACAGGTATGTATATGTTTACGATACATGTATCTATCAAATTTGTTTATTAAGTATATATAAGGACACATATACTCATATATACATATGCATATGCATCCTATTTTGTATTTTATATATAATAATTCTGTATATAATTGTATATGTGAATATATATTCTATATATAATATTACATAGAATTTCTAAAAGATACAAGGGCTATCCAGATTTTCAAATTATTTTAATTGTTTTGGTTTATTCAGGTTTATTAGTAGAAGAAATATGAGTTTATGAATCGCTGATCATTTCTGTAGTCTCATGAGAATAAGAGGGTATTTCAATGATACACAGTCACCAAAGCATGGCGTATTCTCAGATGAGCTCACTGTTGCCATGTCTGTTGCCAAGGTGAAGACAAACTCTCCTAAGCAAAGATACAATCAGTCAAGTCACTTATTTGGAATTAAAATAAACATCAGTCATTAAGCAAAGATGTTTTAGTCATTATCTAAATGGTTTAAAAATTTAATTCCTCATGTAACTTCCCTCAAAGACTGAAAGATGGTTCTTTGTTTTTGAAGAATATTCTCTATAGCATCTATGGAAACATTGTTACTTTCTTTGCAGAATACTTTGTTCACTTGCAACAAAAACATACATTTTAAATAATCATATTTCCTTCTGTCAGTCTGATTCAGCTGAAATATTTGGAGATCTCAACCTCTTGTCATAACCTGAGATGGCAATTATACAGTGGATACATGGAGTGTAGTTTAGTCCAAGCTAATGTCTTTCTGAGGTCTTTTGGGTGGTTATATTTATTCTGATAGTTATAGATCTAACTTGGCTGTGTAAAGACCAGGCTGTAGTTCAAGGTAGCTCCAAATTCCAGATGTTTACAGTTGTTGCTTTACTATCACTACCAGCACTCTAAAATCATACCATGCCTGATAATTGTTTGGCTCTGTAATATCTTTCTCACTGCCTTAGCTTAGGAACAGAACAAAAGATTTATTTAGACCAAAAGATAGCAAACTATGATGGCTGATGTATATGATCAAAATATTTTGTAGACTGTCTACAAGATAATTATATTTGTAGTAGCCGTACGGTAAGAAGTGCATAATGACAAAATCTCTCATGCTTTATTACTACATCATCAACATAGGTTCTAAAAACATTTATGCATGTTACTTATCTAGTGTAGATTTTCAGAATCCTTACAGTAACTAGGATCCACTCTCAGAGTTCTCTGTCATAAAGCATGAGAAACCAGTGGTTTGGAACAGTTGATATTAGGTGGGTGACATTACATGTCCCATGACCTACTTTATTTGGCATTTGATAAATTTTCCAAAAAAAAAAAATGTACTATAGCATGAAAATAAGAAAGACCTGCTCTCTCATCAATTATCCTATCATTTCAGTGCTCCTAGGACTTACTATAGACCAGGGATCTTTTGATATAGGAAAATAGACATGACTGATAGAAATAGACTCATAAGAAAATTGTGGAATTGAAAGGGAACTGAGCAACTACATAGCCCACCCACTTTTTTTTTTTTTTTAAGCAAAAACCCAAAGAGGTTAAGTAACTTGTTAAGTCACACAAGTTGTTGCTGGCAAAAGCAGACCTAAACCTGGGTTATGCAAACTTTGAAAACATCTGGAAATCTAGCATGCAGCTATTGCAGTATCAGGTAATTCAGCTGCAAAATTGTCCAGAAGATGGAGATGTGGAGATTGAAATTATCACAAAACTTGGGGAGTCATAGATTTTAATGTATTTTGTGCATACTTGGAGACACATACACAAACAGGGCTTGGTGCTAGAAATGAAAAGGAAAGAAGATCATGGTTAAATAAATTAAGGCCAGATTTGGAGTCAGAGTTGCTCTTGGAAGAAGTCTCAGTGCCACCACCAACTAAATACGTGACCTATCGTACATCCTTTAAATATCCCGAGCCCTATACTCCTTCCCTGTGAAAATAGGGATGATAAAACATTACCTGCCTACCACTTAGAAAGGTTGAAAGAATCAAATTCAATATTAGAAAATACTTTGTTAAGGTGTATGGAGTTTGCAATAAAAAAGTAGTACACTTCAATGAATTGTGGCACTCCTCTGTCCCATACATGGTGCAAAGTATTGGGAATACAGTGCTGAACAAAATAGACGTAACAGTACTCTAAGGATTTTTCATTCTGAAAAAATGAATACTGAGATATGGCATTACATAATTTAGTAGGAGCTTCCTTATTCATTGTCCTGCTTGAGCTTAAAAACATTATTAGGCAGACAGGATAGATCAAGTGATAATAATAACAAAACAAAAACTGACTTTCCTCATATATAAAGGAAAAATTTCAGATTGTTTAAATACAGCTATGTGATGGTGCAGGAAGAAGATCAAGATGCAAATAAGGGGAATCATGACATTAGAAGCCAATAAAGCTGTGATCATACTGAGCTTTCAGTATATGCAGATAGATTTTTTTAAATCATATTATCATTTGAGGAAGTAATGTTTATAACCCCTGGCTGTCTCTCTAGCCAGAACATCTAATGAGTAGAAAAGCAAGGCATTGCTTCTAGAACACCGTGGCTCCAAAGCCTAGGTCATCTCCATTTGTGCCACACTCTTCCCACACGCCAGAGTGCTGACCATGCCCAAGATGTGAGCTCCAGTCTTAAAAACAAACCAAACTATTACATTCAGTAGCATCTTGCCAAAAGATTCCCTTTCTGATTTTGCTGTGTTGGTGATTGTTTCCAAAATCCTACCTAAGGTCTTCAGGCTTAAAACCAAAGTTTAGTCATTCTGATTTGTTCCCTCATCTGCAATAAGTTGTCAATTCCTGTTTTACTTTCACATTGTTTTTAGTACTGTTTCTTCTGAGTGGTTTTGACCTGGCTAAGTCTTCTAGTAGTTGTTGCCAAAGCTCCAAACTGGCAACCCTGGCTTGGATCCCTTAATTGTCATATCCAAGTGTTTTAGTTTGCATCTCCCCATTTACAGACCATGAAACAAGGCTTCAGGTTCTGGTAGTTTATTTGAAACATGATGCCCATGCACCCCAGTCTGGGAATGGGTAAATAAGAAGGAAATAAATCAGCTTGTGAAAGGTGTGTTATCCAGAAAGTCACCACTCTGTATGGCTGGAGTTTCTAAATGGAGAACCATAGGAACCACTGTAGGGCGTCTGCCTCAGAGTTGTTTTGTGTAAGGGTCACAGGAGCATTGTTCTTGCGCCAGCTTCAGTCACTCACCGACTTAGGGTTATTTCCTAGGGACTCTAAAGTCTTCAGCCCTCTCTGCACATAGTGCAAGCAGATAGATCCACTCAGGCAGCACTTGGGCCAAAGAACTAGATCTGACAGTTGGAAGGCAAGCCAGAGTGCACAGAAAAGATACTGGCCATGAGAATGTGTCTGGGACACTGACCATGTCTGCTCCTCCAGCTTATATATTGTTTCCAAAGTAATCTTCATGTATGTTTCTGCTGGAGGAAGATAGCTGAGGCTCCTCACATCTCACTTTGTGACTTCCAACCTTCATGACTTTTCTGATACTTTTCTTGAATACTGTTTTCACCTTTACTTTCAAATGCACATAGTCCGGTGTTACCCATATAATCAGATGTAGGTATTTGTGATTATATTCTCTCTTAGTGTATATCATAGCTTCATATCACCCGCAGACACAGCAATGTGAAAGAAGCTTAATAAATGTTGGTGGACTCATTGTCCAGCCTGTGAACTTGTCATTGTTTAAAGAAAGCAGAAAAATTCTCAATAGGTTACTCTGAAATTACTGCTTACTAACTAGATTTGTTTCTAGGAATGGATGCCTAGTATGTAGTGAATAGTAGCTATCAATCTGATCATTTACAGTATTTGTACTTCTAAATAGCTTTACGTTTTGAGGATTTGGCAGTCATTACTTCTTTTTAGTAGTTTTAAAGTTTTATTTATTCATTCTGAGAGAGAGAGAGAGAGAGAGAGCGAGCGAGTGAGCAGGGGAGGGGCAGAGAGAGAGGGCGACAGAGAATCCCAAGCTGGCTCTATGCTGCCAGCACAGACCCTGATGTAGTGCTAGAATTCATTACCTTGAGATCATGACCTGAGCCAACATCAAGAATCAGACACTTAACTGAGTGAGCTACCCAGGCACCCCAATAACAGGTATTTCTTGAAGTAAAATAATCTTTGGTCTTTGTATCTGTTTCCTATTGCTGCTGTAGTAATTTGCCACAAACTTAGTGGCTTAAATAACAAAGATTTATTATCTTACAGTTCTGGAAATCACATGTGCAAAATGGATCACCCTGGACTAAAATCATGTCATCATTCTTTTCTGGAGGCTGTAGGGGAAAGTCTGTTTTCCTGCCTTTTCCAGTTTCTAGAGGCTGCCTATATTTCTTGGCTTTTGGCATTCTTGTATCTTCAAAGAGAGCAATGACCTGGTTAAGTCTTTTTCACATTACATCGTAAGTTTAAAGCTTTTGTAATTACATTGGGCCCCCTTGCATAATCTAGGCTTATCTCCACATTATAAACTTAGTGATTAGCAGCCCTCAATTTCATCTACTACCTTAATTCCCCTTGTCACGTAAAGTAACATATTTATAGGTTCCGGGGATTAGGGCATGGACCTCTTTGGGAGACCATTATACTGCTTACCGCATTTAGAAAATGTTTTTCTTTTCCTCTCCAACTCAATAAAATAATCATATTCATTTGAATTTTTCTGCTAAAACATTGAAGATGTAATTCAAAAGCCCTTGATGCTTAGATACAGAGTTAATGGTTTCAACAAATGGAGTCTCATGTATCAAAAAACAGTATGTATCTTTCATTTTGAAAGAGAAAAGATAATTTAGAAAATTAGACCTTTTGAGTCTATACTTCATAGTTTTGCTACCTGAGCCTACTTTTAGCATTTGCATCATCTCATAGCTGATTTTACAGAAAATTACTTAGGGGTGCCTGGCTGGTTCAGTCTGAACAGCATGTGACTCTTTTTTTTTAAATTTTTAAAAAATTATTTATTTCTGAGAGAATGAGTCAGAACATAAGTGGGGGAGGAACAGAGAGAGAGGGAGGCACACAATCCAAAGCAGGCTCAGGCTCTGAGCTATCAGCACAGAGCCTGATAGGGGGCTCGAACTCATAAACTGCGAGATCATGACCTGAGCTGAAGTCGGATGCTTCACCAACTGAGCCACCCAGGTGCCCCCAGCATGTGATTCTTGACCATGAGTTCAAGCCTCATATTGAGTATAGAGAATACCTTAAAAAAGAAAAAAAAGAAAGGAAAAAAGAAAATTACTTATACTGACCACACTGAGCAAAGTAAGTAAGCCATTTAGCTAATAGAAATCTGTCAGAGTGTGGATATTGCATGTGTACTTGGTTCCAGTAATATTTCAAGGATGTTAGAAAGATATGTTGCTCATCATTCGACTGAGACCTTACACAGTAATCCAGAAATTGAATCATAGCATAAAGATATAAGCAGAACACAAGAAAAAAATGTGTACTCACAACAACTAGCGAAAAAAAACTTGAAAACCATCTCCCATAAGCTCTCTTTTTCTTGGGAAATGGTTGCTTTTTGTCAGAAATAGCACTTGCCAGGTCTTAAGTGCTAGTGATCCACATCTGTTAGAGGAGATTAATTTTCTGTGATCTCTATTTACACACCCTCTTTCAACAAGACCTTGCACACATGTGTTTCCTATGGTGCTCACTCAGGTCTTCATATCCCAGTCATTCATTGTTCATGATTTGGACATTCCTAGTTCTCTTAATCAGGAATGGTAGTTCATGACTTAACCCAGTCATTCTTTTTTTTTTCCCTTAGAATTAAAATTGTTACTAGTTAATCTGGGAAATTAATCCCCAGAAAGCTATTAATACTGTGTCCTGTTCTTCCTTCCTCTAACATTATGAATGCCTATTACCCTCTGGAGAAGTGTGGTTGTAAAATGATAAAGCTACGTCCTTAAACCAAAAAGATTAGAACTTAAACAGTAATGTTAGTGTTTTCATCTTTGAAATAGTCATTTGGAGAAGACAAATTTTTATTACAGTGACCCTGACATTAATTCAGTATCTTCAACAAAATCTACCTATTGCTCACCCACTTGGTGCCAAAAGAGGTTTTCTTCATTTGATAAGTTCTGTGCCATTTTGTAACAATCTTAAATGCTTTCTGAGATGAGGTGTGCTCTAAAAATATGGGTGTTAAATAAAATCTACTCTTAATTGACAAAGAGTTTATAACTTTGGATGAGTTGCAGTTAATTGAATGAGACATCATTTGTTTTTTGACTTGAATCCTCTGCAGTGAAACTTCCATTGTTGTCTTTAAATAAGTCCATTCTTCCAGGTCTGGCTAAAAGCCCAATTTAGTGGGAACCCTCAGGTGCATTCACTTTCTTCATCAGCTGCTTTTTGTTGGAAAACCATTCATATAACAATATGTCCACTCAAAACACTCAGAAGTGGATGACTTTACTTGAGATGATTTTCTTTTTTATTTTATTTTCTTTTTTAATTTATATTTTGAGAGAGAGAGAAAGAGAGAGAGGGAATGTAAGTGAGGGATAGGGGCAGAGGGAGAAAAAGAGAAAATTCTAAGCAGGCTTGTGCTTATCACAGAGCTTGATGAGGTGCTCAATCCCACGACCCTGGTTCCTGACAAGAGCTAAAATCAAGAATTGGAGGCTCACCCAACTGAGCCACCCAGGCACCCCTTGCTGATTTTCAAGTTATAAAAAATTGTGGAAAACTTCACTAAAATTTAGCATAGCGATTCATCTCATGAGTCTTTTCTTTAAATATTAACCACTTGAATATACTAATTTCAAATATGCATGTTTTTAAACAAGTGGATTGGAAGTTTCTTGCAAGCAAGGCTTTTATATTCCATCTTCACTTTAACATGAAGTTAGTAGTTTCTATTTCAGAACATGCATTATATTTCTAGCCTCTTTTTGAGTCCTTACTTTTGTTTTATTTTTCTAATATTTATTAACTTTTTACTGTGATGAGCACATACAAATTGTTAATTATATATACATAACTTAATATATAAATTTCATTTTGTATTATAAATATATATTTATTATTTGCTATTATTTAATTTATTTAATACAACTGTTCCCCTCAACAATATTGCATAGAATGTGTTACTAATGCAATTGTACAGTGAGGAATCAGAGCTGAGAAAATATAAGCATCTAAGCCCAAGGGCTCTCAGCTAATGGAAAACTCAAACTCTACTCTGACACTAAAGATGGATATAGTTTCTTCTAGTGTGCTACACTGTTTATAATTTTCCATGAAGGTAGTACAGTGCACCCTGTTGAGTTGAAGCGTATTTTGCAATGAAGATATGGCAGTGAAGGAGATGGCAAAGAGAAGATGGCGATTGGGATATTTGTTGCAGTATCTTCTTAAAGCCAAAGATTTGGAAGTCTGCCCTATAGGCCACCGTTGGCATTATATTCACTTAGAAAAATTTATAACAGGAAGGAGTATCAAGTGTCCTTCTTCCTTGAGCATTGTCCTCATAGCAGCCTATGTAGCAGTCCTCGGAGCTATCACAGAGTGATATTGTATTTTAACCACTCCTTCCTCTCACCCCTCATATCATGGAACAAGTCATATTGGGCATGTATGTGAGTCACCCAAGCTTAAAAGCCTCATTCCTTATAACCAGTATCTCTTATATCACACCTGTAGTCATAGCATCTGAGAACATGCCTAGTTACAACTCATCACACTGAGGGAAATACAAAGTTATGATGTTCAGATCAGGCACTTACAGTTTATTTATAGTTCGTTTTAGTCCACATGAGATTTATCAGTCAGGACTCACTTTTACCATGATCATGAGGCATTATTACATATTTGATGTACTACCTTCATCTTTTTCCAGATGATCAGAGCTAGAAAGTTTATCATATATCAAATATATCAAATGCAGAACATCATAGGGCTTTGGTAACCCTTTGTTCAAAAAATTAATTGGAATGGGATTCTTGAAAGAGAGGGAGGCAAACCATGAGAGACTCCTGAATGCTGACAACAAATTGAGGGCTGATGAGGGTGGGGGAGAGGGGTAGGGGGGTGATGGGCATGGAGGAGGGCACTTGTTGGGATGAGCACTGGGTGTTATATGTAAACCAACTTGACAATAAACTATTTAAGGAAAAAAAAAGAAAAGCAGATTTTTGCATTAGTTCTGTTATTAATGATAATAAGACTTGGGTATGACCCCAAAAGTTGATGGCTGAGATGAGTTGGAGGCAAAATCCCTGGAGCTGAGGAGATAAAGGAGCTAGGGGGCCACAGTGTAAGACAGATCTTCTTTGCATATGTTGAAATAACTGAAATCGGGGTGGATGAATAGAATGGTGACTCAAGCTCTAGAACTCTTACTAAATGAAATGAAATGACAGAGGGCTGCTTCTGATTGTAGCTGAAGAAAGGTAGATGATGGGTTCTGGTGGCATGAACTTGAAATAAACCAAATTTATTAGAGGAAGAAGAGGACAGTTCATGTGGAAGAAGCAATTGGCAGCAAGAAAAACACCTGCTCTAGCTCCAGTGTTCAGTCTCTTTTTTTATAATTCATCAGAGGATTCTGAAATATTCTTACAAAGCTATCCAGTTATAAAAAAAATAGTTTATACACATCAGTAGGTTTGTATTTGTGTGCCCGTATACCGTTTCTACAGATGAGTTGTGTGTGTTACTAGGATTTGTAATGAATCAAAATAAGAACAACCACACTGCTTGTGTTAAGATAAGGAAAAAGATGTTAATATGGAGAATAATGTGTTCATACAGAGAACGTTAAAAAGTGTTAGTATAGGGAATACCATGATGCACCTTTGTTACTGGATTATTACTTAGATGGGTCTTTTTTGATAACATGGGTTAAATGAGTCTGAATTTTAGTGCATAATCTTGGGCCATAGCCTCAGACTAATTTTCAAAGAAATTAGAACACCAGTATTACCTACTGGTCATTTAATGACCAGTTATCATTTAATCTTGTCATTTAATCCTGACTCAATCCTGTGAGAAATGATAGAACTCACATGAAGAGTAGATGTGGTATATATATACAATGGAATACTATGTGGCAATGAGAAAGAATGACATCTGGCCATCTGTAGCAACATGGATGGAACTAGAGGGTGTTATGCTGAGTGAAATAAGTCAGGCAGAGAAGGACAGATACCATATATTTGCACATATAGGTGGGTTAGGAGGAACTTAACGGAGGACCATGAGGGAGAAGAAGGGGAAAAATAGTCAGGGAGAGGAGAGGGAGGGAGGCAAACCATGAGAGACTCTCGAATGCTGACAACAAACTGAGGGCTGATGGGGGTGGGGGAGAGGGGAAAGGGGGTGATGGGTATGGGGGAGGGCACTTGTTGGGATGAGCCGTGGGTGTTATATGGAAACCAACTTGACAGTAAAGAATTTAAGAAAAAAAAAAGAATTCACATGAAGAGTTTAGCACTGTGTTAGATGTAGTAAATGCTTATTAAAGGTTAGCTATCATCATTATTACTGTACTATATTAAATTGCATTTTTAAAGAAAAATTAATTCCTCTGGTGGGCTAATATGAGAGGTTAAAAGAAACTGACAAGGGTAATCTCTTCAGTTATTTCTGAAAGAAAAATATGTAATATGATATTGACCAGAGTCCTGTGTGATAGAAAAAAAGAATAAAGGATTGAAACTGGGACATTTGTGCTCTTGACTTTAGTTTCTTTCACCTGAATCCATGGATTATTTAGCTTTACCCCGAGGGAGTTTTTCCTCATTTCATTAATGATGCTACACTTCTTAAAAGCATTTCTGCTCCCACTCCATCCCCACCTTGTGTCCCAGTGTCAATCCTGAATCACTAGAAAATAATTCCGGTTGCTGACTACATTAGGGATACCTCATTTATCAGTTAGCCAGCATTGAGCCTCATTTAGAAAATATGCACTTTTAATTTAGTAATGATATTTAACAGTACTGCAGTTTGTGGTGTCAGTGTTTATAGGAAAAAAAGTCTTTTAGATTATACTTCAAGGAACCTCATTACACTCAGCACATAGCCTTTAAAAATCCTATTTTTTCTATTATTCTTTGAATTCAAAGATGCCATCCCAGAGTATGAGCACCATCCTCTGTCATCTTGGAGGTCTTAGATGAGTCACTTAATCTATCACTGCATTTTCTCACTTCTAACAAGAGAATTAAAAGGTCTCCTTCACAGATTTATCCTGAGGATTTTAACTAAATGATCGTGTTAAAATGCTTCTAGAGTGCCAGTTACAGAGGAGGTAGCAATCAAAAGTTGATTTGTTTTAGTTACTTTACCACTAAAATTATAACTGGAGTTGGTAGAAGTAGTTATACAGCACTGTTTCAATGATGTGAACATTGACATTTCTAATGGGATATGTTGATACATGGCATGTCTTCATTCTATAATTCACTTTACATTAAAATTCTTCTTTACCAGTATTCAGTCTACAGCTTGTGGCACCATGTACATAATTTTTTGTAGATAGTGACTAAGTGCATTATATAAAAGATGCATTATTTACCAGATCAAAGGTCAATGTGTTCATAATTTAAGATGCCAAGGGTCAGACAGTCCAGAAATGCCTGCGAATTTCTAAAGTGACGTACATTTCTGAAATAAAACTGCCATTTTATAATGGATAGCACATCAACTGGGTAGCCAAACATACTTACAAGACTTACATGGTATACCTCATCAGTGAGGCTCTCCATAAATCCACTGTAGCACAGATTCCCAGATTCCATTTTTAAGTACATTAACATTCTTTTCTCTTTAAATAAGTCTTTCTCAAGGAAATGATCCCAGTATTACTCTTGGGACTGAATATCCTTGTACGGGAGAATATTACATTTTCTGAAAGATCACTTATTAATTTGGTGAACTGTGTGTACAGTGTATTTCTTGTTTTGGGCTTTGGATGTTGTCATTTTTTCTATTTTAGTTGTCTTGGATATGTTTGTACCAAAACTACTGTCATTTTTATGTTGAGGTAGAGGTAAAAGTAACTCCAATATGGACACTGAATCTCATTTTTCTTAATGAATAATATTTTTTGTAAAATTTGTTCATTAGATAATAGTGGTTTAGTTCTGCTTTAAATGTTGATAGATGGTTTTTACGTTTGACCTGTAATTCTGTTTTCCATTCACTTGTCTTCTTTAAAGCATTTTGAATGGATTTCTTAATTTTACTAAACTGATAGTAATAATATATTGATGATAAATACTAAGAGCTACCATTTTTAATGTGTACTATTCCCAAGCATTGAGCTACGATTTATATACCTAATGTAATATAATTATCGAAGAATCCTGTAAAGTCAGTATTATCTCATTTTACAGGTAACAAATCTTAAAGCTAACCTAGGAGACCACATTTTCACTATAACTCTTGTAATGAATATATTCTCTCATTCATTTATCTATTCAACAAATGTTTGTAGAGCACCTACTATGTGCCAACCACTATGCTAAGGACTGGAAAGAGGATTTAATAAGACAGAGACAACTCCTGCCCTCGGAGAGCTTCCAATCTGTGGGGAAAAATTAAAAGTTAGCCAGAAATTTACAAAGAAGTACTATACATTTTTATGTGGAAAATGAAAGTTGCTATATGGGCATCCAGCAGGGAAACCTAGCCAAGGAGGAGAGAAGGCAGGGGTGGTCTCTTCAGGAAAATATCAGCTCACTGAAGGTACTTAAGTGCAGCAGTGCAGTGGAGGAGTAAGCTGGCTAGCCATGATGTAGGAAAGAAAGTCCTGTATGGAGAACTCTGATCCATAGTAAGAAGATGAACCTGTATTCTCAGGGCATTGTTAATTACAGAGAACCTTAGTTCAAAACAGGAATCATAATCCAGAAACAGTCTTAAGTTGTAATATTCCCATTGCTTGATAGGAAAGCTAATGTATTTTGAACAGAGGTTTCCTGTTGCTGAGGCAAAATGACTTACCCAGTTGAACTTTCACAGACATCTCTAGGGTTCCCTTTTATTTAACAAGTAAGTGAAAACACTCATGTTCTCTTTAATACTTTGCTTCAACTTCCCTCTAAACTTGGAAACTTTTGTCTGATAAAGATTGAATTAAACTAGCGCACCTGAATTAAATAGTCCTGTTCATGCTGTAGTAGAGACAGTTGTACAGTTTCCGTTCAGTTCGCACACACCTGCCTAATTCCTGCACACCACGTGTGTGGTGTGTCACGCAGTGGTTTCCAAACATTTTTGCTCCAGCAGTTATGTCAGTCACCGTCTTTTTGAACAGGCACCCCGATAGATGTTTGTCTTTTACCAAGGAATTTGTCTAAGTGACTATAGTAATATGTAATACACATTAAAAACCTAAATAATGCAGACAATTAAAAGAGCAGGATAAAAATAAATCGAAAAAGAAGTTGAATTTTTTTCTCATGGCCCAGTTGATCAAATCTTGGATATCATCCAGAGAGCAGGTACTCATTTTGCTTATTATCCCAATGAAAGAAACAAAGATGAATAATCTCTTAATGTCTACCTTCACTGAAGTAACAAAATACTAGTAAGACAAGTTCACCAAAGCCCAGTGCTGTGCTCTGTGCTATTTGAAGTTAGCAGCTATAGTTCAAAGTTAGAAAGGTGTTTCAGGACTAATTTAGTTGTATATTGGGGCCATAGAAAGGGGGAAATGAGCAATAAAGATCGGAAAGGAGCTTGCCATTATTTTAGAGCAGTGCTTCTCAAAATGTATCATGCCTACAAATCAGTTAGAGACCTGAGCTGGGCCCAGGGAGTCTGCATTTCTCACAAACTTCAAGTGATACTGGTATTGCTGGTATGCAAACAGCACTTTGAATAGCAAGACTCTAGAGGACTTTCACAGCTAAAGGAGATGCTTGTACTTAATACGGTAGGCAGTAGGCAACTTCTAAAGATGTTCCAGCTGAAAGCAGTATGATCAACTCTAGGAACATTCATTTATTTTATTTTTTTTTAAATAGTTTATTGTCAAGTTGGTTTCCATGCAATACCCAGTGCTCATCCCCACAAGTAGGCACATTCATTTAGCAATAATTTATAGATGGCGTGGGAGCAGGCTGAGACTGAAAGGAGAGAGATGAGTCTGGAGGCAATTACATTAGTACAGGTGAGAGGTAATAACGCCTCTGTACTGGGACACTGGTAGTGAAAAGAGGAAGAAGATCACGCTGAAGGATGTGGTTGAGGCAGAATCAACCTGAGAAGAGACCTAACAAACCAACACAGGTATAATATGTAACACAATTAAATCCAGGGCTAAAGAAACTAATGAGAAATCTGATCTTTTCCGTTCATCGGGTAATTTGGAAATTTGAATTTTTATAAATTCAAATACATATGCATAAATTATTTACAGGAAAATTTCTGGTAGAAAAGATCACAAAATAAAATCAAAATGCCATAAATGGACAACTGGCTTTGAATGTGTTTCTTTTCTTCTCTGATTAGTCTTTCTAAAAGGAAATACATATCCTAGCACCATATGTAGAAACAGGTCCAGTAAATCTCAATGATTGTAAACAGTGCTTTATTGATATTGAGTAAATGCTTCCTGTTCATCTGCCTGTAGGCAAAAAAACATTAACGTTCACATAAAAATCTTTAAAATTTTTGAAGCATTAAGAGGTTGGAGGTGGCAGGGAGAAATGCATTTTCTTTATAGGTTCTGATTTCTTATAGCTCTCTTCTGCTGTTTGTCCACTTCTTTGTGACCTGACTTTATGCCACACATCCTGTCAATCATAGACACCATTACATTCACTTGACTTGCATGTGTTTCTGTCTGCCTTCTCCTACTGAAAGGTTTGTTCCCTGAGAGTAAAGACTTTGGCTTACTCATTTTGTATCCCCAGATCCCAGCACAGGTGCTGAATAAACTGACTTTTGAATGAAGAGTGAATTATTCCAGAACCTAACACAGATGTGAGCACAGAGAAACTTCCCTTTGAAATGAATAAATGTGTGAGTGAAAGAATGAATGTTGACTTAACCCTTAGTGTGGCCTTTTCAGATACTGTTTTCTCTTTTGGTAGATAAGTACCAACCTTATTCACCCCAAAGTGTGCAATCACTATTTCACTTGTCCATGTCCATATACTATAAGTAGCTTTCATATTATACAGTGACTTTGAAATCAAATGGCTGAATCTAAATTTTACTTATTATAGACCAATAGTTAATGTGCTTTGCATTATAGTTTAGTTTAAATGTTACATTTCTCAAATCAGTTTACCATTTTTTACTCACATAGACTTTTCTACCATCATTTATGACTCTCGTTTTTTTTTTTAATGGTCTCATTAGACTCCATTATTGTTGTATATGTGTATTAGGAAAAACACTTAATTGTTTAATGGCTATTTTGTTACTGTCCTCAGTAGTATTATGTGGGAATCTTTATCAGTGACCATAAACATGGTTGGATGAAGGATTGTAGCCATCAATTCATTCTATACTGTGCATACACAGCCTTTGACTTGTGATGGTAACTGTGGTTAGATCATCAGGATATCAATCTCTGAAGTAACTGCTGACCATAGTTTTAACTGAAAAGTGTGTTACATTCAGATTGGGTTCTATATCAGGTTATTACTGATGCTGCTAGATTGTTTCCAAACTTCCCAGGATACTAGCACATTGTTTTAGATTAGTTTTCACTTATCCTTTAAATGTTTACATTTTCAAGAATCATAGATGTGAACAAAGCCTTGGAAATGATCTAGATCTAGTTGAATCCTTTTATGGTAGGGATGGTAAAATAAAATGTAAATTGATTAAGTCACTTTGCAGTGGGCACATAGCTAGTTATTGACAAACATAGAGTAAAAATGAAAATCTCCCAAATCCCCAGCATAGTGATTTTCTCTTATGTTGTATTATATCATTAAAGGATTTTATAGTATCCCTGTGTCCAGAAGAAACACTATGTTTAATGTTCAAGTCTGATTTATTGTTAATATTCATTGGATCTATGATAAAAGCACAAGGAATTTTGAAAAAGCACTTCCTCTGTGGAACCATATGTTTTAAATTTGTACTGAAATCTTTTGATACCCTCCCAGTTTATTGATGCTCCAAAAGATTTACTAAGTTTCCAGATTTATTTTTCTAAGCTTTGTCAGTATATTTACTCATGTGATGCTTCAGTTCAGAATCTTATGACTGCACGTTATCTGTATATAAAAATAAGTGAATCTGCATGGGAATTTTACTGTTTGGTTCAGCCCGAGAGTTCGTTGATCTAAATGGAAATTCTGAAGTTCATTTTGTGATTTACACTTTCATGTGTTTTTGTGCTAGAGGGCAGTCATTGGTATGTAGAGTATAACTTATGTTAATGCTTATAGTCTATGGCATTTCACAGGATAATGACAGATAATGCAAGGCTAGTACACATGGTTCTCTTAATGCCTTCATTCTTGGCAGTAACAGATTGAATGAGGCAACCTTTTACATAACCTATTTCATTCCATTTTCAGAGGAGGCTATCATGCAATTTATCATTGACTTTAATTCTACCTACTTACTGTCATAAAGTAATCTTAATGGCTTGAAGAACTCAGAGCCTCTTAAATCTACTTTGAATCTCTACTTTCCTCTGTTTCTTTTTTTAAGTTTTTATTTTAAGTCCAGTTAGTTAACATACAGTGTTATATTAGTTTCAGATGTACAATATAGTAACTCACCACTTCCATACATCATCCTTTGCTCATCACAAGTGCACTTATCGTGATCTACATTTCTCTGTTTCCACTACCAACAACTTACTTCAAACTACCATCACCTGAACAATTGCAACTATGTCCATTCTTGTCCACTGTTTACTCAGAGTTCAAGCTTTAAATATATAAATATGCAAATATTAACCTGTCGCTCTCTGGTTGAAAACTATTCATTTGCTTTCTATTGCTCCCAAATTCTTATTATATCCAACAGATCCCTGACCGACTGGTTCTCTTTTTCCCATCTTCACTCCATCCATCTCTCCTCTTCCTCTTGCTTTCACAGCTTCTCCCCTTCATAAAAGCATTTTTATTTGCTTTGGCTTTATCATCTCAGGGCCTTTGCACATGCTGTTTATCTGCAAAATATTTTTTGCCGATTTATTAGCACTACTTTAACCAGTTATCTCCCTTTCATGCATGCATTTTCAGATTTAATGTCATGTCCATAGGACAGCTTTTTCTCACTTCTATTCTCACTTTAAGAACTAAGTTTGAACTTTGTGTTATATACTTTCTAACACTGTACATTTCTGCTTTATACCAACAGTCTTGAATTATCAATTGTGTAATTTATTATAAATGTTCATTGTATTTATTTTTAGCTTTATGCTAAGTAAGGCAACATCTCCTTTGTCCACCATTGTTTCTTGAGAATCTGGAATATTATTTTGAAACATGGTGAGTTCTCAGTAATCTTTGTTGAGATGTTACTTATCAAAGCTCAATTTCCTACTCAACTTGATGAACTTGAGATTGATAAGTATACCGTAGAAGAGTAATCTTCAAAATGGTGTTTTGAATTTCAAAGGACCCAAAAAGAATTTGTTAGTAATGAAATAGTGGAATGTTACTTCATTTTATGATGTAAATTTTTTGATGTCTACTTTGTATTTTTCATAGTGTATTGATAGAATATTACATGCTAATAATTTATATGGAGATAAATGGAGAGAATATGTAGTCACTGTGTTCTTTGTTATTTTCTATTTCCTTCCATCTTTTCCTTGTTTCTTTTTTCTTTTTTTAACCTAATAATATTACATGACCAAACGTCTGAAGACAACTGATGGAGAACACCTTGAATTGTTTAATCTATATGTACCTTATATTTAATAAACAGAGACAGGAATGTCTTTTAAATTGCCTTTTTTTGGCCTGCATTTCTACCCTATAAATAAAAAATTGCTCTGTTATAATTTATTTTAACACACACACACACACACACACACACACACACACACACACATTTATTTTCTTTCCCAAGTGGAGGGTAGCAGACAACACAACAGTGGTTCATATTAAAGACAATAAAGTTGATAGCATTGTAATCTCATGATACTCTTATTTTTGTTCTGATATGTTTCCTAATCTATGTTGTATATGCCAGCAGCTTTAAGTACTTAATATAGGATGAATAAAAGACATTTAAAGTTAAGTGTCTACTTCCCCACCTTGCCTACATTATCAAGAATAGAGTAAAATGAAATAGGCCACAAAAAATCAGCTTACTGGAAATAGCCAAATGGATTATTAGATGTAATGGTACAAATGTATGTAAGTACCACATTTGCCTCTAGTGTTTTATATTGAAATACTCAGCAAAGGGTGGTTTTTGGCTAGTTTTATATTTCTGTGGCTGTTTTCTTTCTTTTTAATTTTTTTAATGGATTCTGTAGGCATTGCCTTAAGTTATAGTCATTGCCCAAGTATGGAAGTTATTTTGCTTTCATTTTATGGTATCATTGTGTTTTAAGTAATAGCAACAAAACTATTGGCAGCGATAATATTAAAGCAGCTTTATTTATTTGAGTTCTATAAATTTCAAAACTTCCTTAAATACAATTAAAGCCAAAAAGGCTTATGGGAAAAAGAAGACCAAAAAATTCATCAGGAAAAAATAAATCTTGAATGACTCTATGTTGAAAGAATAGATGGTCGTTTACTTAAAAAAAAAAAAAAAAAAAGCAATTTCAAACTACCTGGTAGGATCTAATTTAATTATTCTTAACCATGGTTTCTAAAAGAGTATTCATTGTTGCCTCCTTTAAGTTTAATGAAAATAGTTACCAAATCTCTCTGTTATCTGGAAACTGAGTAAATAAATTGGATCATTAACTTGAAAACATTATCAGGGTCCCAAAGTTTTACTAATGGGACTTGGTACATTTAAATGAAGTAATAAGGGAGAAGAAAGTATGTGATAAAATAATTATATTTAATATCTACCTGTGGTTGATGGCAAAATCAAATGTCAGTTTGTAACTTTATCCTTGTCATAATATTTGTTTATAAAAGAAACAACATAAATTATTCTGGGTATCTTTCTTATACCCAACATACTACAGTTTAAACATGTTTTTCATGTAACCTGAAGCAACTGTCTTACTCTAAAATAGAAAATTTGTAAGGTATGTACCCCATTATTAGTAATAGAACACAATTCTATACAGATTACATATAATTCAGCAAATCATCACATAATGCTATTTCTTAGATGGAAATAAAACATTTTACATTGTGGATATTTGTACTTTTTTAAGGAATAAAAAATCATCTTTTTCCTCTTTCTGGTCAATTTATAGCAGAATCCCTCTTTCTAAAGTATTTCTAAAGTTCAGTTCATATAGAAGTCATTTCCTGAGAAATCTATGCCTATCTGAAAACAGCCAATATTTCTTGGAGTTTTCTCATGCAGTGACCCACAAGACCATTCTTATCTGACAAGAAAAACTAGACATCACCTATGCATCTTATTATTCATCAGAAAGGGAATAGATGTGTTTTCTATGGTTGCTATGGAGATGTGACAAAGACTAGATGGGAAGTTGAAGGCCGGTATTTGAGCTGACTTGCAAATGCATTTTCTCTTTTTTGGCTTAGAAGTTCAATATACCTATATGATTTTGGATTATATAACCCTTCCCAGTATTACTTTATATAGGTTGGAAATGTCCTTTATTAGAAAAATGGGTGATACGATTAGTGAATATGCAACATATAATTAGAAGTGATTGGTACCCAATGTTTATAGCAACTTAAGAAATCAAATTGAAAAGTCACTGTAAGTTATGAAGAAGAAATGTATAACATTCCAACCCTTTGATAAAATTTCTTTGAAGTCAGTATGACCATATCATTCCTTTTGGTATTTTATATATATATATATATATTTTTTTTTTTGGACTCAGGTAACTTTAGGGAAATGTTATTATTAAAAAGCATCGTATGCCTCCATCTGTTGTACTAGATGCTTTAAGGATAGAGATATGAGTAATAAAGTGAATGGTCAGAAATTACGTTTAGTAAAGTATGATCATGATTTGAATTCTGTGTGGATAGTGGATTACTTCCTATTACTGAATATTGTACCCATTATATTGAAGTCTTAGGGCAAATTTTAAAGAACATGGGCCCTGGAATTCAAATGCAGGTCTGTGTGAATGACTTGAACTACTCTGGGCATTATTTTCACAAGTAAAGTGAGTCTTAGATTTCCTACTTTTTCAGCAAGTGGTAGGGATGGTGTTGTGATTATTTCATAGATTAAAAAATACAAAGTCACAATATCTAGATCATTTAAAATTCTAAGTTAAAATTCATTCAGTGGACTTTATGTTAGTATGATTAATAGTAAAAAAGCATTTCATAAGACATATGAAATTTGTAAAACTGGGTAAAGTTAAGCCCTACAGTTATGAGTAAGCAGTATCAAAAATTATGAAATGCATAAATAGAGGTACAGTTGATTAAAATTTGGGAAACATAGTGTTCAATCAGTAATTTATAAGGCATGCAAAATTAAGAGTGTAGACATAGAAAAATAATTATCTGAGAGCAAACTAAATATCATGTCTATGTTTCTAAATGTCACTACAAATGACAAATAGAAGGAGAGAAAAAAGAACATCTATTTCGCTTTCAGCATAGCACCACATGTTTTTGAATGTTTTTTTTGTGAGATTTTTATGGGTAAAACAGGTTCTTCTTAACTGAAAGAATGTAAATTTGTATTCAAATAGTGCTTTTCAAGTTGTTTTAAGTTTCTTCCCTAGTTGAAAATAATGGTTCATTTTGCCAATAATAACCTCAAGATGTGTTTAATAACTCAAGGTTTTTGAACCATTCAATTGGTTTGACTAAATTCAGCTTAATAGTGCACGTGTGGTTCCTAAATTTTACCATCGAGAAAATTACTACATTTTTCTTTTCAAAAGGTTAAGTTAGCTGTGTGACTTAAGGTCTTTAAATTTAAAGTTTCCTTAATAGTTATCCAATTTGTCTGCAAAGTGAGTTGTGTGAGCCCAGACTATATCTGTGGTTTTTGGCTCATTGCTTAAAGCAATGGTTTTCAAAGAGTGGTTCATGTACCAGCAGCAGTAGCAACATCTGGAAACTTTTAAGAGATGTAAATTCTTGTTTCCCTTTAGGTGGTTCTAATGCATACTGAAAATATGTCCAGGTCATATTTCGCACGTTAATGCCAAACAGTAGTGTTATGAGGGTACAACTCCTTAACGGAGAAAACAATGGGTCTTGTGTGATTGAATGGCAACAAGCCAAAAGAGTTGAATCATGTTCAATCATTGGCGTCATTGGAAAGTTATTGGACAGTGTTTAGGAGCTCATTAAACAATGGAGAATCGGGACCAAGTAGGGATGCATTGAAAGAAGGATTGGTGGATTTGACTTGGAAACATGTACTTATTTGGCCATAAACTGAGGAGGGAAATTGTTATCTTTCCATCTATTTCAGGTTCCTTACAGAGCAAAAGAGATCTTGAGCTTGCTGGTAAACTCAGCTAAGGAAACTGGATTGAGGTTACTTTCAGCCCAATAGTGTGATAGTTCTCAAATTCCAGTGTACATAATAATGCACTGAATATTTCAAATGCATATTCCTTAGTGTGATTTAAGAAGTCCAGGGACCATACTTAAAAGAACAAAACAAAACTTGTGCTAAAGGATTGTAGGTATGCAGAGGGCTTTACTCAGTTTTTGTGCACAGATCAGTATCATTCATTGTGTTGAAAAACAACTAATTAAAAAATAAGTAAGGAAAATAAATATACAAATAAAAATATTAACAAGAAAGCTCTTTGTTTTAAGAATCCCCTCTTCTGGGGTGCTTGGGTGGCTCAGTCATTTAAGCAGCCAACTTTGGCACAGGTCATGATTTCATGGTTCGTGGGTTCGAGCCCCGCATCGGGCTCTATGCTGACAGCTCAGAGCCTGGAGCCTGTCTTCAGAATCTGTATCTTCCTCTCTCTCTGACCCTCCCCTGCTTACGCTGTCTCTCTCTCTCTCTCTCTCAAAGAAAATAAATAAGACATTAAAAAAAAAAAAAGAATCCACACTTCTGAGGAATTCTTTTTGTCGATTTCTAGTATTACCCACTTAATGAACTAAACAGGATCAGTATGTCAGGACTTTTTTGTCGTTAATAATAATGAATGAAGAGCTACTCCCTCCATGGTTTTCTAGTGTTCTGCTTTATGAAAGGAACAGAAACTTTATACATTTTTGGTCCCGTAGCTACCTGAAGTGAAGTCTTTTGATTGATCTGTTTGGTATTTGATTGATCTGATTATACTTTCCTTATCATTGCTAATGGGGATTACAAGGCCACCCTATTCTTGTAAATTTGCTGAAGCAGCATGGAAGGTGAGTCTACTTTGATTATCATTTTCAAGCTATGAGAGTACATTGGTGAAGAGATATACTGCAAATTTGGGACGATAATGACATACACTATGTTTACTAAATGGTTTTGGCATGATTGACAGCAGCCAGTAACTTGTGATGTGACTCAGAGCCATGGGGGAAACTATATCAAAAAGAATAATAAAATATATTAAAGTTTTATTTTAAAATGCATGTGATATTTAGATTAAATTGTCTTCTTCATGAAGACTTGATTAAGTTACAGGACCTATCAACTGAAAGCTTCTGAGCTACAGTAAGAAATAACCATCTTTACAAGGGGTGGTGGAAAGCAGATGATGGTTTTATTTAATATTTACTATCATTTAAACTTCAGAAGTAGACTTATAGTAAATACGTCTTAATGATATAGAATATTGGATGTTTGCTCTGGTAAAATCCAGAAAAATAAACCTCTTTTAAACAAATGCTTAATAAGGGTTGATTTATATAAGTCGTGGTAAATTTACTAAATTCAGTATGTAAAGTTCTATACTAAATGTACAGAGGCATACAAGAAATCCAAGAATCTCAGCTTATGTACCAAGTAAAGGCCTCATGTTCAAAATTAATATGGTTTGTCACACTGTGTTTAAAATGCTCTAGGATAATTATTTTTTTAAACGATGGTGATCCATTGATCAGAATGACATGTCAGTACTTATTTATGTTTTAAATTCAGGTTCGTTTGTTTTTTCCACTGCCTTACTGCTAAGCACAATATGTCATATAAAATATATATCCAGGTGCTTTGGAAAGCCAACCAAATGAGTTATGAGTGGGCTGAGCTTAATAAGTTTATTATTTCTTGAGCTTTGTAGCTACAAGTAAAAGTAAAATGCAATTCAATAACTGAAAATGCCACGTATTGCCCCCTGGGGTTTCCCATGCAGAGAGAGAAATAGAAAAATGATAGTTGCTAGAATTTGGAAACTACATTTGAGCAGCTTCTTTTAATAATAATCCAGTATATATTCCAGGTAGAAATGGGAACATTGAAGAATTTTTGTTGAAATAGTAGATTGCCTCGCGTAATACTTTTCTTTACTATTTTAGTAGTTCTGAAACTTCAGACTGCATCAGAATTACCTGGAAGGCTCCATATACACAACTTTCCAGGCCACAGACCTGGAGTTTCTGATTCAGGAGGTCTGAGGTAGAGTCTGATAATTTGTTTTTTGAACCAGTTCCTAGATGATGCTGATGCTGCTGGTCCAAGGACCATACTTTGGGAACCACTAGTCTACCATAAGCAAGTTTGACACCGAAGAAAAAAAAAAGCAGCTTCAAAGGGGTTCCTTAACTGTGTTTTAAATGTGTTTATTATGAATTCTTTCCTTTAGTTTATTAGAAAAAAAAAAAAAACCTTACACTTTTATGAAAATGGTTTAAAGAGGAATCTTTCACTTTTCTCCAGCAATTTAACTAGGTAAAGGATCCATACTTAAGATATTCGTGTCTGGGCTTGCAAACAAAGACACTAAGTTCTGTTTGTAGCAAGCAGCCTTGCTGTATGAGGAACATGCATACTTCCTGCTGTACTGTGTTTTTCTCCTTTTATCACAGTCATCAATGCATTTAACCGATGCGTACCCTCAGACTTGTGTCATTGACAAGTAGAAGAAGGTCGGGCAGTGATTTAGGTGGTGTTGATGAAGAACAAAAAGCATTCCGTTTCAGATCTCCACAATGACTGGCCATTTTCATCTTGTAGTTTGTGTACAATAGTCTTGATACTTTGTGACTCAGTCTTTTCAGCCTCTTTACTCTTCACAATTAAATTGAAGGCTAGCACTAGAGAAACCCGGGCTGTGTTGAGTAGTCTGCATCTCCCCTCTCCTGAAAAGAGACATGACTATACAGTCAACTGAGCTGAGTTTTGCTTCAGTGAAGAAGAAAAAAAAAAGGAGTTTTGCTAACGAGAGAACAGTCCATGATGTTTGCATTGCTGACAGGCGGGTTGGGAGTGCTTTTCTCTCTCTCTTTTTTCCTGAAAGAACAAAGTTGTTTTGCTTTAAATCACTTGTTTTATTGACTCCTTTTGAATATTTATTGAATTATCTGCTCATTTCAGTATATTAAGAATTACAATAAATACTCAGAACAAACTATCTGTCTTCACCACAGTTGCATTCTACTTCTTCCAACATTCTAGTTCTGTCTCCAGTTGAATAGACTTATTTTATTTACTGTAAAAATTTCACACAGTGCTTCTATTTTACAGAACAGAAGTGGTCAATTTTATTTGAAATATATTTGCTTTTCTTATAACATGGTAATCACTGTTTATAAATATACATCTGTAAAAAATGCAACATTTAAAATACAAGTGTATTTTTTAATTGAATTAATATTATTGTAAAAATCATGCATAGGGGCACATGCACCCCAGTGTTTACAGTAGCGCTTTCAAGAATAGCCAAATTATGAGAAGAGCCTAAATGTCCTTCAGCTGCTCAATGGATAAAGAAGATGTGGTTTATATATTACAATGGAATACTAATTGGCAATGAGAAAGAATGAAATCCTGCCATTTGCGGCAACGTGGATGGAACTAGAAGGTATTATACTAAGTGAAATAAGCCAGAGAAAGGCAGATTCCATATGTTTTTCTCATGAAAAATGGGTTACAAACAGAGAGGGAGGGAGGCAAACCATAAGAGACTCTTAAATACAGAGAGCAAATTGAGGGTTGATGGAGGATGGGGGAGACGGGAAAGTGGGTGATGGGCATTGAGGAGGGCGCTTGTTGGGATGAGCATGGGTGTTGTATGGAAACCAGTTTGACAATAAATTATATGTAAAAAATAAAATCCTCTTTCTAACCATTACAAGTTCTATGTTTTTTATGTTCTTCCATAGCTAATGGGGTAGTCAGAATAATGACCCCTCAGAGATGTCCGGGTCTTCAGATCCTCAACTGTATTAACTTATATGGCAAAGAAAGTTTGCAGATGTGACAAATTAAGGATTTGAGATAGATTACATTGGATTATCTTGGAGGGCCTAATATAATCACCAAGGTTCTTAGAAAGGCAAGAGAGTGAGTCATGGAAGGAACTCCGTCTAAGTTGGGTTTTGATAATCATTGTTTTATTGAATGCATGCTGAATTTGAATAGGATCTCTTATGACTGCCCTTTTTAACAATCTAAAAACATGAATGGTATTTTCTTACTAGCTTTCAGTAATGGGTCCTTAATAGACTGTGTAAGGAGAATGATGTTTCTACCTCATTGCTGACTAGAAGAGTGGTTCTCAAATTGTAGTGTGCATAAGAATCACCTGGAGGGCTTGCTAAAACAAAAGAGTTTCTCTTTCAGTAGTCAGGGTGGGGTACAGAAATTTTATATTTCGAAGAGGTTCCCAGGTTAGGCTGCTGCTACCGATCTGGATGGTATACTTTGAGAACCAGCAGGCTGTGTAATCCATTTGTGAACACTAGTGGCCCAGAACAGAGTTTCATCCTTGAAAGTAGTGAAAAAGAAAGTCTCCTTTAGGCTTTGATCAAGGTAACCACAACAAAACAATCTACTCTCTCTTTCTTCTCCTCTCTCTCTCTCTCCCTCTTACTCTCACTCTTTTTCAGGATTTGACTAATCCTAGCATTTGAAGCTCTTTGTCAAAAATCTCACTCAATAGCCCTTGTTACAATAGGGAACTTCAAATCTAACGAAGGTTGTCAGTGCAGTAAGAGCTGCTGTCTTTTAAAAAGGAAATACAGTGAGCAACAAAGGGTAGTGTTTTTTATTAAGCACCTCTGAAAATCTGTAGATATATCTAAGGCTTATTTTTAAATATTTTTAATCCTCTTGCATCCCTTTGAGAGAGGTAAGATTTATGTATTATTTATTCCCTGTTTTTTCAAGAAAAAGAGATTGTTATTTTCACTTTTAAGGGAGCAGTGGGACCTCAATTAAGCTATTTGTCCTTGTTTTCAAATCTTGTGCTCTATCATAGCTGATCCACATTACCCAATACAAATGTATTTTCTTTCTTGTACTTTACTATAGTGCTTGTAATTTAAATGTTATGATGCAGATTTAGATACCTGTATCTTAATGTGTGTGTGTGTGTGTGTGTGTGTGTGTGTGTGTGTAAGTAGGTGCACATGGACTCACACAAACTTGAGTGTGTATGTATATATATATCAAATTGTTTATATGAAGCAAAGAACAGAGGTTTGACAAATGGAAAATGCATCCATGTTTTCATTGTTTTTCCTTCTTTGGGTAAATATTACTTTTAAAAAACCCTCTGTATTATAGTTCTACTGGGTGAACTATTTAAAATTCCGTAAAAAGGGTTACCTGGTGACTAAGTACATGGGATATGGAAGCAGATCAACATTCAAATCCTGGCTTTGCCACTTCCTACCATGTGAACTGAAGGAGGTTAATTGACATATTTTTTAAGTTTTTCTTTTTAACTTGAGTTGTTAACATACAATGTAATATTAGTTGCAGGTGTACAGTGTAGTGATGCAGCACTCCAATACAGTACTCCATGCTTATCCCAAGTGCACTCCTTAATTTCCATAACCTACCTCCCCTCTGGTAACCTTCACTCTGTTTTCTATCGTTAAGAGTCTGTGTCTTGGTTTGCCTCTCACTCACTCTCTCTTTTCCCTTTGCTCATTTGTTTTGTTTCTGAAATTCTACATATGAATGAAATCATATGGTATTTGTCTTTCCCTGAGTGACTTATTTCACTTAGCATGATACTTTCTAGTTCCCTCTGTGTCATTGAAGGTGGCAAGGTTTCATTCTTTTTTATGGCTGAGTAATATGTCATTATATATATACCATTTTACAAATACACACACACACACATACACATATCTCACTTCTTTATCCATTCATCACTCAATGGACACTTGAGTTTTTTCCATAATTTGACTATTACAGAGAATGTACTATAAACATTGGGGTGCATTTATCCCTTTGAATTAGTATTTTTTAATTCTTTGAGTAAATACCTAATAGTTCAGTTGCTGGACCATAGGTAGTTGTATTTTTAACATTTTGAAGAATCTCCATACTGTTTTTCAGAGAGGCTCAACCAGTTTCCATTCCCACCAGCAGTACAAGAGGATTCCCTTTTTCCACATCCTCACCAACTTCTGTTATTTCTTATGTAGTTGATTTTAGCCATTCTTAGAGGAGTGTGGTGGTATCTCATTGTGGCTTTGATTTGTATTTCCTGATAATGAGTGTTGTTGAGCATCTTTTCATATGCCTGTTAGTCATCTGGTTGATTTCTTTAGAAAAAAGTCTACTCATGCACTTGCCCATTTTTTCATTGGTTTATTTGGTTTTTGGGTGTTGAGTTTGATATGTTCCTTATAGACTTTGGATACTAGCTCTTTATCTGATATGTCATTTGCAAATACCTTCTCCCATTCCATAGGTTGCATTTTAGTTTTGTTGATTGTTTCCTTCACTGTGAAGAACTTTTTCCTTTTGATGAAGTCCAAGTGATTTATTTTTGCTTTTTTTTTTTTTTCTCTTGTCTCAGAAGACATATGTAGAAAGAAGTTGCTATGGCTGATGTCAAAGAGGTTACTGCCTGTTTTCTCCTCTAGGATTTTTATGGTTTTCTGTTTCACATTTAGGTCTTTAAACCATTTTTGAATTTATTTTCATGTATGATATAAGAAAGTGGCCCAGTTTCATTCTTTTGCATGTTGCTGTCCAGTTTTCCCAGCACCATTTGTTGAAGAGACCATCTTTTTCTCATTGGATATTCTTTCCTGTTTTGTGGATGATTAACTGACCATATAGTTGTGGGTTCATTTCTGAGTTTTCTATTCTGTTCTTTTGATCTGTGTGTCTATTTTTGTGCCAATGCCATACTGTTTTGATCTCTACAGCTGTGTAATATAACTTGAAGTCTAGAATTGTGATGCCTTCACCTTTGCTATTCTTTTCCAAGGTTGCTTTGGCTATTTAGGGTATTCTGTGGTTGCATTCAAATTTTAGGATTGTTCTAGTTCTGTGAGTATTGCTGGTGGTATTTTGATAGGGATCACGTTAAATGTATAGGTAGCTTTGGGTGCTGTAGACATTTTAACAATATCTTTTCTTCCAATCCATGGACATGGAATTTCTTACCATTTCTTTGTGTTGTCTTCAATTTATTTCATCAGTGGTTTGTAGTTTTCAGAGTACAGGTTTTTCACCTCTTTGGTTAGATTTATTCCTAGGTATCTTTTGGTATTTGGTGCAGTTGTAAAGGGGATTGATTTCTTAATTTCTCCTTCTGCTGCTTTATTATTACTGTATAGAAATACAGCAGATTTCTGTACATGATTTTGTATCCTGGAACTTTACTGAATTGTTTATCATTTCTAACTGTTTTTTGGTGGAGTTTTGGTTTTTCTATATAGAGGATTACATCATCTGCAAATAGTGAAAGTTGGACTTCTTCCTTGCCTGTTTGGCCTTTTGTTTGTTTTTGTTGTCTGATTCCTATGGCTAGGACTTCAGGTACTGTGTTAAATAACAGTGGTGAGAGTGGATATCCCTGTCTTGTTCTTGACTATAAAAGTTAAGTTCTCTGTTTTTCCTCATTGATGATGATATTACTTGTGGGTTTTTCATAGATGGCCTTTATTATGTTGAGGTATGTTCCCTCTAAGACTGCTTTGTAAAGAGTTTTTTATCATGAATGGATGTTGTACTTTGTCAGGTGCTTTTTCTGCATTTATTAAAATGATCTTGTGGTTCTTCTCCTTTCTTTTATTACTGTGGTGTATCATGCTGATTGATTTGTGGATATTGATCCACCCTAGCAGCACAGGAATAAATCCCACTTGCTTGTGGTAAGTGATTCTTTTAATGTACTGTTGGATTTGGTTTGCTAGTATTTTATTGAAAATTTTTGTATTCATGTTCATCAAGGATACTGGAGTGTAGTTCTCCTTTTTAGTATTGTCTTTGTCTAGTTTTGGTATCAGGATAATGCTTGGCTTATGGAATGAATTTGGAAGTTTTCCTTTGTTTCTATTTTTTTTTTTTTTTGGACTAGTTTGAGAAGAAGAGATATTACCTCTTCTTTAAATATTTGGTAAAATTTGTCTGTGAAGTCATCTGGCCTTGGACTTTTGTTTTGGGGGGGGGGTTAAAAATACTTTTAAGTTTATTTATTTATTTTGAGAGAAACAGAGCATGAGCAGGGGAGGGACAGAGAAAGGGAATCCTGAGCAGGCTCCACACTGTCAGCCCAGAGCCTACCTAATGTGGTGCTCAAACTCATGAACCATGAGATCATGATCTGAGCTGAAATCAAGATTCAGATGCTTAACTGACTGAGCCACCCAGGCATCCCTTTTGGGAATTTTTTGAATACTGATTCACTTTCTTTGTTGGATATCTGTTCAAGTTTCCTAATTCTTTTTTCGGTTTTGGTATTATACATGTGTCTGGGAATTTATCACTTTCTTCTAGGTTGTCTTATTTGTTGGCATGTAATTTTTCATAATACTCTCTTATAATTGTGTTTCTATGGTATTGGTTGTTATTTCTCCTTTCTTATTTGTGATTTTATTTATTTGAGTCCATTATGTTTTCTTTTATAATTAAAAAAAATTCTAATTAGTTAACATATAGTATAATATTAGTTTCACCTGTACAATTTAGTGATTTAACCCTTATATATGACACCCGGTGCTCATCACAACAAGTGCAGTCCTTCATCCTCATGACCATTGTGTTTTCATTTTCCTTTGTTTCCATGTATTTTTTAAATTTCTTCTTTGATGTCCTCGTTGATCCCTTCATTGTTGAGTAGTATGTTGTTCAACCTTCATGGAATTGTAGTATTACCAAATATTTTCTTGTGATTGACTTCTACTTTCATAGCATTGTGATCAGAAAAGATGCATGGTATGATTTTAGTCCTCTTGTATTTGTTGAAGCCTGGTTTGTGACCTGATATGATCTCTTTTGGAGATTGTCTAATATGCACTTGAAAAGAATATGGGTTCTGCTGCTTTAGGACAGATGTAATATTCTGAATATATCTCATAAGTCTATCTCTTCCAGTGTATCATTCAAAACCATTGTTTCCTTGTTGAGTTTCTGTTTAGATGATCTGTCCATTGATAAGAGTGGGATGTTATGGCCCCCTAATATTCTTGTGTTATTATCAATTAGTTCCTTTATCTTGGTTATTAAAATTGTTTTAGATATTTGGGTGTTTTCTTGTTGGATGCATAAAATACTTACAGTTGTTAGATCTTCTTGTTGGATTGTTCCCTTTATTGGGATATAGTGCCCTTCTTTATCTCTTATTACAGTCTTTGTTTTATTTATTTATTTTTATATTTTTTTTTACAAATAGTTTATTGTCAAATTAGTTTCTACATAACACTCAGTGCTCATCCCCAAAGTGCCCTCCTCCATGCCCATCCCCCCCTCCCCCCCACATCCATCAGTCCTCAGTTTTTGTCAGCATTCAAGAGTATCTCATGGTTTGCCTCTCTCCCTTTCCCCCACCATTTCCGCCCTTCTTCTCCCGCTTGTCTTTGTTTTAAAATCTAGTTTGACTGATACAGTATTGCTCCTCTGACTTTCTTTTGACATCCATTTGTGTGATAAATATTTCTCTATCCCCTCACTTTCCATTTGAAGGTGTCTTTAGGTCTAAAATGAATTTCTTTGTAGGCAGCATATAGATGGGTCTTCTTTTTTTTTTAATCCATTCTGACACCATTTGTCTTTTAACTGGAGCATTTAGTCCATTTGCATTCAAAGTAATTATTGATACATATTTATTTAGTGCCATTTTATTACTGACTTTGTTGGAGATTTTCTCTGATCCTTTCTCATCTTTGTCACTTTTGGTCTTTCCTTTCCTCTCAAAGAGTCTCCTTTAATATTTCTTGCAGGGCTGGTTTAGTGGTCATGAACTCTTTTAGTTTTTATTTGTCTGGGAAACTTTTTATCTCTCCTTCTATTCTGAAAGGTAGCCTTGCTGGAGAGACTATTCTTGGCTACAGATTTTTCCCTTTTATCACATTGGATGTATCATGCCACTCCCTCTTGGCTTGCCAAGTGTCTGTTGAGAAATCTGCAGCTAGCCTTCTGGGCCTTCCCTTGGAAGTCAGGGACTTCTTTTGTCTTGCTGCTTAACTTTTTTCTTTATCACTGTAATATGCTGACTTAACTACAGTATGTCTTAGAGTTGGCCTGCTTTTGTTGATTTTGATGGGAGTTCTCTGTGCCTCCTGGATCTTGATGTCTGTACATTTCCCCAGATTGGGAATTGTTTCAGGTATTATTTCCTCAGATAAATTTTCTGCACCCTTTTCTTTCTCTTTTTCTTCTGAGACTGCTAGAATACGAATGTTCCTACTTCTGATGGGGCCACTAAGTTCCCTAAGTCTATTCTCATGTTCCATAATTCCTCTTTTTCTCTTTTGTTCAGCTTCATTATTTTGCATTATTTTGTCTTCTATGTCATTAATTCGTTCATCTGCCTTTTCCAGCCTGCTTTTCATTGCATCCAGCCTGTTTCCAATCTCATTTATTATGTATTTTTCATCTCTCTTTGATTCTTTTTAAACTCTTTTATATCTGTGGTTAGTTTCTCCCTGATGTTCTGTATTCTTTTCTCAAGGCCAGAGAGTATCATTATTGTTGTTGCTTTAAATTCTCGATCAGGCGTGTTACTTTGTGTTTTTGCTTGGATCTCTGGCCATGGCCTTATCTTATTCCTTCATTTTGGATAGATTCCTCTGTCTTGGCATTTTGTCTAAGTCTCTGCTTTCTTCCATGTGTCAGAAAAGTCATTTGTGTCTCCTGCTTCTGAATGTAATGGCCTTATGAAGAAGAGGTCATGTAATGCCCAGGGCCTGGGGCTTCAGTGAGTGTTTTCTGGTGGGTGCTTTGTGTGCTCTGCTGTTGTGTTCTGGCTGGTGTGTCATTCAGGCTAGTCACCTGCATAGGCTCTCCCAGCCCGTTGTGGGCAGTGTTTGATCCTTGTCCTGAGTGTGGCGAGTTTTAAATAGGTGTGCTCTGGTGTGCTTGTGAAATGAATCCTGATAGTACTTCCGCTGGAACTGAGGCCCTGCAGAACTTTCTGGTTGGGAGACATTATGTGGGCAGGAGTTTGTGCTGAACTTCTGGGAGAGGGGCCTACTGAACTGAGACCAAACTTGACCAAGGAGGCCACTCATGCCAGAGCTCAGGGTGTTGGAGCTTAGTGTAATCAAGTTCAGCAGTCAGTGTCAGGGCTGTGCTGCTTCCTGCAGGTAGCTCTTTGGTAATGTTGAGGGGTAGGAGAAAGAAATGGCTTCAGCCAGCTCCCATGTTCCTGAGAGGCATCTTTATGAACACTGCCTCCTAGGGATGCTGTCCCAGAGGAGAGAATAATCTCCCCACGGTGTGCCTCAGGCATTCTTTAGATCCCTGTTTTCACGCTGTATGCCCCTGGGTTGTTTGCCTGCCTTTTCTCCAGGAGCAGGGCAGTGTCCTCTGAGCTTTGAGCCGAGCCCACTGCCTTTTAATACTTCAGGCTGAAAGCCCCGGGGTTGCAAGAACTCTCAAAATGCAACCCATTTTCCAAGCCAGTGGCTTTGGGGAAACATTCTCCTCATGCATTTCTCTGTGCGCTCCTCTCCGTCTTGCACTTCTTCCCCACCATGGCTCCCTTTCTTCCTTCCATCTCTTCAGTGCACCACATCCCTACACTTCATCCTTTCTTCTTTGTGGCATAACATTTCTTCTTTGTATTCATAACAATTACTAATCGCTATCAGCTATTTATTACTATGTTCTCACTGCTTTTTATAAAATAACACTGTTGTGTCTCTGTAGAGCTCAGCACCAACCTTTTGACTGTAAGAACATTTTGGCTCAGAATCAACCTATTAGTATGTATATGTTAATGCTCTAGGTATTACTATTACTTGAAAATACATGTGGATATTAAGGCCCTAGCTCTTCATTTCGAAAGGTACTTTATTTGTATTTTGAACACCTTGGTCATTTTGGCTAATGTTCACTGATAGGGTAAATTTTAGAAAAGAGTTAGGTCAAAGTATTTATTGACTCATTCAGTCAAGAAATAGCTATAGAATGCCTACTGTTTATCACACATTCCTCTCAGGGGATTTAACAGTGAAGCAAACATAAAAAAAAAATCTGCCCCTATGACATTTATCTTTTAGTGAATTGATTGCATAAAAGAAAGAATGGCAATTATATTTATATAACCATTAAGTCAACTTTATCCCTTTTTCAGATTTCAAACAAAATGTTCCTTTTAAAGTTCTCATAATATAAGGCAGATACAACTGAAGACAGTTTGCATTCACTTTTATCATTTATTGAGGCTCTTCATCATTTTTTAATAAATTAGTTATAAGTCCCTTTTGAAATCTAAAATCCCAAACATATTAAATGACAGATTCTAAGTTTTTAACCCCTGCAGTGGACATGGGCCTTTCCAGCATCCATCACCTCCTGTGATAGGAGCCATATTTTCCTTCTAGAATCCACCAGTTCCCCCTGATTGTGATTTCTTTGGTTTGGTGTGGCTGGATCCTAGATCTGACATGGACTACCTAACCTTGGCCGAAGCTACTCAACAGAGTCATTTCCCAAGCCTCCCTGATTAGTTTGGAGATGAGCATGTACTTCAAATCTTTCAGTGAAGATCAGCAGTTTACCTCTCTGCTTTTGTGTTTTTTTTTTTTTAACAAATAGTTTATTGTCAAATTAGTTTCCACATAACACTCAGTGCTCATCCCCAGAAGTGTCCTCCTCTATGCCCATCCCCCCCTCCCCCCCACATCCATCAGTCCTCAGTTTTTGTCAGCATTCAAGAGTCTCTCATGGTTTGCCTCTCTCCTTTTCCCCCACCATTTCCGCCCTTCTTCTCCCCCTCAGTCCTCCGTCAAGTTCCTCCTAATCCTCCTATACGTGCAAACATATGATGTTTGTCCTTCTCTGCCTGACTTATTTCGCTCAGCATAACACCCTCAAGGTCCATCCATGTTGCTACACATGGCCAGATTTCATTGTTTCTCATCGCCATGTAGTATTCCATGGTATAGATAAACCACATCTTCTTGATCCATTCATCTGTGGATGGACACTTAGGCTCTTTCCATGTTTTAGCTATTGTGGAGAGTGCTGCTATGAACATTGGGGTACATGTGCTCCTATGCCTCAGCATTTCTGTATCCCTTGGGTAAATTCCTAGCAGTGCTATTGCTGGGTCATAAGGGAGTTCTATTGTTAGTTTCCTGAGGAACCTCCACACTGTTTTCCAGAGGGGCTGTACCAGTTTACATTCCCACCAACAGTGTAGGAGGGTGCCCGTTTCTCCACATCCTCGCCAGCATCTAGAGTTCTCTGATTTGCTCATTTTAGCCACTCTGACTGGCGTGAGGTGGTATCTCAGTGTGGTTTTGATTTGTATTTCCCTGATGAGGAGGGATGCTGAGCATCGTTTCATGTGTCTGTTGGCCATCTGGATGTCCTCTTTGGAGAAGTGTCTGTTCATGTCTTCTGCCCATTTCTTCACTGGGTTGTTTGTTTTTCGGGCGTGTAGTTTGGTGAGTTCCTTATAGATTCTGGATATTAACCCTTTATCTGATATGTCATTTGCAACTATCTTTTCCCATTCCGTTGGTTGCCTATTAATTTTCTGGGTTGTTTCCTTGGCTGTGCAGAAGCTTTTAATCTTGATGAGGTCCCAACAGTTTATTTTTGCTCTTGATTCCCTTGCTTTTGGGGATGTGTCAAGTAAGAAGTTGCTGCGGTGGAGGTCAAGGAGGTTGTTTCCTGCTTTCTCCTCTAGGGTGTTGATAGTTTCCTGTCTCACGTTCAGGTCCTTTATCCATTTTGAGTTGATTTTTGTGCATGGTGTGAGAAAATGATCTAGTTTCATTCTTCTGCATGTTGCTGTCCAGTTCTCCCAACACCATCTGTTAAAAAGGCTGTCTTTTTTCCATTGGATATTCTTTCCTGCTTTGTCAAAGATCAGTTGGCTGTATACTTTTGGGTCCACTTCTGAGTTCTCAATTCTGTTCCATTGGTCTATGTGTCTGTTTTTGTGCCAATACCATACTGTCTTGAGGATGACAGCTTTGTAGTAGAGGCTGAAGTCTGGGATGGTGATACCTCCCGTTTTGGTTTTATTTTTCAGTATTACTTTGGCTATTCGGGGTCTTTTGTGGTTCCATACAAATTTTTGGATAGTTTGTTCTAGTTTTGAGAAGTATGCTGGTGCAATTTTGATTGGAATTGCATTGAATGTGTAGAGTGCTTTAGGTAGTAATGACATCTTAACTATATTTATTCTTCCTATCCATGAGCATGGAATGTTTTTCCATTTCTTTGTGTCTTCTTCAATTTCCTTCATAAGTTTTCTATAGTTTTCATCATACAGATCTCTTGTATCCTTGGTTAGGTTTATTCCGAGGTATTTTATGGTTTTTTGTGCAATTGTGAATGGGATCAGTTTCTTGATTTCTCTTTCTGTTGCTTCATTATTGGTGTATAAAAATGCAACCGATTTCTGTACGTTGATTTTGTACCCTGCAACTTGGCTGAATTCTTGGATCAGTTCTAGTAGGCTTCTGGTGGAGTCTGTCGGGTTTTCTATGTAGAGTATCATGTCATCTGCGAAGAGTGAAAGTTTGACTTCCTCTTTGCCAATTCTGATGCCTTTGATTTCCTTTTGTTGTCTGATGGCTGATGCTAGGACTTCCAGCACTATGTTAAACAACAGTGGTGAGAGTGGACATCCCTGTCGTGTTCCTGATCTCAGGGGGAAAGCTCTCAGTTTTTCCCCGTTGAGGATGATGTTAGCTGAAGGCTTCTCATAGATGGCTTTGATGATGTTTAAGTAGGTTCCTTCTATCCCAACTTTCTCGAGAGTCTTTATTAAGAAGGGATGCTGTATTTTGTCAAATGCTTTTTCTGCATCTATTGACAGGATCATATGGTTTTTATCTTTTCTTTTATTGATATGATGGATCACATTGATTGATTTGCGAATGTTGAACCAGCCCTGTAACCCAGGAATGAATCCCACTTGATCTTGGTGGATGATTCTTTTGATATGCTGCTGGATTCGATTTGCAAGGATCTTGTTGAGAATTTTTGCATCCGTATTCATCAAGGATATTGGCCTATAGTTCTCTTTTTTTGCTGGATCTCTGTCTGGCTTGGGAATCAGAGTGATGCTGGCTTCATAAAATGAGTCCGGGAGTTTTCCTTCGACTTCTATTTTTTGGAATAGCTTGAGAAGAATTGGGATTAATTCTGTTTTAAATGTCTGGTAGAATTCCCCAGGGAAACCATCAGGTCCAGGGCTCTTATTTGTTGGGAGATTTTTGATCACTGATTCGATTTCTTCACTCGTTATGGGTCTGTTCAGGTTTTCTATTTCTTCCCGTGTGAATTTTGGTAGTGAGTGTGTGTTTAGGAATTTGTCCATTTCTTCTAAGTTGTCCAATTTGTTGGCATATAATTTTTCATAGTATTCCCTGATAATTGCTTGTATTTCTGAGGGGTTGGTTGTAATAAGTCCATTTTCATTCATAATTTTGTCTATTTGGGTGCTCTCTCTTTTCTTTTTGATAAGCCTGGCTAGAGGTTTGTCAATTTTGTTTACTTTTTCAAAAAACCAACTCTTGGTTTCATTGATCTGTTCAATTGTTTCTTTGGTCTCTATGTTGTTTATTTCTGCTCTAATTTTTACTATTTCTCTTCTTCTACTGGGTTTAGGGCGTTCTTGTTGCTCTGCCTCTAGCTCCTTTAGGTGAGCTGTTAGATTTTGGACTTGTGCTTTTTCTAATCTCTTGAAATAGGCCTGGAGAGCAATGTACTTTCCTCTTAGGACTGCCTTGGCCGCATCCCATAGATTTTGAATTGTTGTGTTTTCATTTTCATTTGTTTCCATATATTTTTTAATTTCCTCTCTAATTGCCTGATTGGCCCATTCATTCTTTAGAAGGGTGTTCTTTAACCTCCATGTTTTTGGCGGTTTTCCAGACTTCTTCCTGTAATTGATTTCAAGTTTCAAAGCATTGTGATCTGACAGTGTGCATGGTATGATCTCTATTCTTTTATATTTATTGAGGGCTGCTTTATGTCCCAGTATGTGATCTATCTTGGAGAATGTGCCATGCGCACTTGAGAAGAAAGTAAATTCCCTGGCCTCAGGATGTAAAGTTCTAAATATATCCGTCAGATCCATCTGGTCCAATGTGTCTTTCAAGTCCATTATTTCTTTAGTGATTTTCTGTCTGGTTGACCTATCCATTGCTGTAAGCGGAGTATTAAAGTCCCCTGCTATTAGCACATTCTTATCTATAAGCTTGTTTCTGTTTGTGATTAATTGTTTTAGATATTTAGGTGCTCCCATATTCGGTGCGTAGACATTTATGATTGTTAGTTCTTCCTGATGGATGGACCCTGTAATTATTATGTAGTGCCCTTCTTCATCTCTTGTGATTGTCTTTAATTTAAAGTCCAGTTTGTCTGATATAAGTATCGCTACTCCGGCTTTCTTTTGATTTCCTGTAGCATGATATATATTTCTCCATCCCCTTACTTTTAATCTGAAGGTATCTTCCCGTCTAAAATGAGTTTCTTGTAGACAGCATATTGATGGATTTTGTTTTTTAATCCATTCTGCTACCCTATGTCTTTTGATTGGAGCATTCAGCCCATTTACATTCAGTGTTATTATTGAAATATGTGGGTTTAGAGTCTTTGTATCTTTTGTAGGGTTCATGTTTGTGGTGGTGTCTCTGGTATCTTTGTTCCTTGCAACCTTTCCTTCAGAGCATCCCCCTCAGGATTTCTTGTAGGGCTGGCTTCGTGGTGACAAATTCTTTCAATTTCTGTTTATTTGGAAAGGTTTTTATCTCTCCTTCTATTTTGAATGACAGGCTTGCTGGATAGAGGATTCTTGGCTGCATATTTTTACTGTTCATCACATTGAAGATTTCCTGCCATTCCTTTCTAGCCTGCCAAGTTTCAGTAGATAGGTCTGTCACCACTCTGATAGGTTTCCCTTTGTATGTTAGGGCCCTTTTCTCCCTAGCTGCTTTCAAAATTCTCTCTTTGTCCTTGTATTTGGCCATTTTCACTATGATATGTCGTGCAGAAGATCGATTCAGGTTACGTCTGAGGGGAGTCCTCTGAGCCTCTTGTACTTCCACATTTACTTCCTTCCCCAGGTCGGGGAAGTTCTCTGCTATAATTTGTTCCAGGACTCCTTCAGCACCTTTCCCTCTCTCTTCCTCTTCTGGGATTCCTATGATACGGATATTGTTGCGTTTGACCGTATCGCTGAGCTCTCGAATTCTTCTTTCCTGTTCCTGGATCAGTTTGTCTCTTTTTTTGTCAGCTTCTTGTTTTTCTATAATGGTGTCTTCTAAATCACTTATTCTCCTTTCTGCCTCTTCAATCCGTGCATTGGAGGCCTCTAATTTATTATGGATCTCATTTATCGCATTTTTTAATTCTTCATGCCTATTTTTATTTTCCATTCTGTCTGTAGCCATAGTTTCTTTGATGTCCCCTATGTTTTTTTCAAGCCCAGCTATTAATTTTACCATTATTATTCTAAAATCTTGTTCAGTGATGCTGCTGATATCTGTTTTGAGCAGTTCATTAGCTGTCATTTCTTCTTGGAGTTTCTTTGGAGGAGAGGTCTTTCGTTTCGTCATTTTAGTTAGCTTTCCGGCTCTTGTTGGTTTTAAAGACCTATTATTCTCTCTGTTTCTATGAGCACTGCTATATCCAAGAAGGCTCTTTGACTTTCCAGGGCCTACCCTTTCAGAGAGTGTTTTTTGAATGGTATCCCCTGGTCTCTCTTGTTGGGACCTTGGTTATTTTATTTTCCTATTCGTAGTGATATTTGGGACTCTCCACCTTGTGCACTCTAGCTTGTTTCTTGAGGTAGCCCTGGAAAAGAAAACAGACAGACAAACACACAGGGAGCAGGAGCACACAAACGCACAGGCTAATTCAACTAACATGCAAAGCGGGAGGGAAAACGAAAAAGTTAAGAGAAAAGATGGAGGAGGGAGGGCGAATAATAGGGAGTATAAAATACATAAAAGGGTCAAAAAGGGGAAAGGAAAAGGAAAAAAGAAGAAAACCGATGGACAAAGAACGGTTTAAAGGATATAACCAGATTTCCCAGCTACAGTTAAATAGCCGTGTGTATGCAGTGCTGGTTGAGGAGCATAGAGAAACAGAGAGAAAGCAGGGCGGGATGAGACACAATTGGAAATAGAATGAACAGGCAGAAGGGATAAGAAGCTTTTTTCAAAGAGGTAAAGGGTAGAATATGGTTGGATAGGTGAGAGAAGGGTGCTGGAATTATCCAGAGAAACTATATAGTCTAATTACTCCTGAGAGAAATAGCTGAAAATGTCAGTAGGTGTAGAATTTACATTTACACAATGGACTCGTGAACGTTTAAGCAAGCTGGCGACCAGAGTTAATCAGGTCAGTGTTCTGGGGAAAAAAGAGAGAAAAGAGAAAAAGACGAAAAAAAGAAAGAGTAAAAAAGAAAAAAAAAAGAAAAAAAAAAAGGAAAAAAAAAAAAAAAGGGAGGAGAGCACCTCTCAGGCAGGGATGGGCGTGGCGTGATCCAATGCCTCAGGCGGGAGCTCTGCCTCGGCGGTTGTGGGGAGGAGAGTGACGGTGCTCCAGTCCCTTCTCGAAGCAAGCGCTGCTCCTCACTCTTTTGGGGGTGTAAACTCCCCGTACCAGGGGCGCAGCCGAAGTTGGTTGCACTCTTCAACCCAGGGCAGTTCCAATCTCCAAATCCCCGTCCGCGCGCCCCGCTGAAGTTGCCTTAGACACAGCTTCCCAGGCAACCCCCTCGGGCAATTCCAGGCTCCCTGCCGAGCTCTGGGAGCGGAGTCAGAATCGCTGCTTCCTTCTCTGGGTCGGGCTGGCGCGCATGGGCGGGGGCTTGCCCGCAGGGTGTTCTAAGCCGGAGTCCGCTGGAGTGGGGAAAACCGGGTCCCTCTATGGCTCGTCACCCGAAACACGAACTCACAGGCTAATTTCCCAGTTTTTAGTTCCTTGCCTTCCCTCTCGAGTCCCAGCCAGCCAGGGGCGCGGACGCCCGGTGTCTGTGCGGCTCTTCCAGGGGCCCCAGCCCCCCGGGAGCTACAATGGCGGCAGGCGCGCCACCACTCTGAAGTCTAGCCTCCAGGAACCAGCACAAAGAAGCAGTTTGTGTGCTCAGCTCCCCCAGGACCAGTTGGCGCGAGGGGACCTGGTGTGCAGGTATTTGGCAAGTACGGTCTTTCAGTGCACCGAGCGGAGGTTTTCCACCCCCGAGCGGAGGTTTTTCTGTTTCGGACTCTCTCCTTTTCCCCTCTCACTCCTCGTAGCAGGTAGAGGGGGATCGCCTCCCACCCTGGAGTCTCCGATCCCGGCCCGATTTTATCTTCCCCGGTTCGCACTCACGTTAGAAGCCTCTCTCAGTGGATTCTGCGTCCTTTTTCTCCCAATCTCTCAGGTTTTGTAAGGTTTCCAGTGGCTTCAGATCTTTTCTGTGTGATGTATGGGCACGAGTGCAAGTACGGGGCTCCTTACTTCTCCGCCATCTTGCCCCCTCCTCCTCCCTGCTTTTGTTTGAGTGCTAGAAAATCCAGTTGAATCGGAAACTGAGGAGATGTGAAAATAGAGCTGCCACTGTTTCTAGAATATGAAAGTGAAGTCACTCATAAAGGAGAGCAAGGCTCAGCCAGGCCCGGAGATGGAGAAACTGAATCTGGCAGCCTGATTTTATGCTGCACCTTTAAGCTTAGAACCACCTCTGGAATTTTCCATTATGTAGTATCCCAAACCAAAAGTCTTGTGTTCGTTCATTTACAGACTGGTGTGTAGCACTAGTCAGTTCAGAACGGGCAGAGCCAAGGTGATGTGATTTTCTAAAATGGTGAAAAGGCCTTTGTAAGATTGTAAGGAAAACAAAACAAAGTATTTCTTTGAATTTCACATAGTTGAATTGCAAGTAAATCAATATATATTAAACTTTGAAAAGAAATTTTGTTAATATTGAAATGGAAATAGTTCTAGGTTCATGTAATTATAAACAGTCTCTTCAACGTTGTAAATGTCTAAAGAAGCATTCCAGAGTCATGCAAGTTGTAGGATAATGCTTTGCCTTTTGGGAATACCCTACATATTACCAAATTTTAACAGGTATGCCCTGTGCTAGTCATAATAATCGTCCCCCAAAGATGTTTCCGTCCTCATCTCCAGAATCTGTGAATACATTATTACAGATGGCATAAGAGACATTGCAGATAGGATAAAATTAAGGATTTTGAGATGTGGAGATTATCCTGGATTAGCAGAGTAGGCCCGGGGTAATTACAGAGGTCATTATAAGACGGAGACAGGACTGTTAGAATCAGAGAGATGTGGTGAACGGAAAGGTTAGAGGGATGCATGCTCATGAGGCAGGGAATGTGGGCAGCCTCTAAAAGGTGGAAAAGGTAAAGAAATGGACTTTCCCCTAGAGCCTCCAGAAGGAATGCCACCCTACCTACCTATTAAAGGTTTCTGATCTCCAGAAACATGAGAGAATAAATTTGTGTGGTTTTAACCCACTCAATTTATGGTAATTTGTTACAGCAGCAATAGGAGAATAATACATTTTCCAACCACTAAATCTCAGTATTGCCTTCCAATCAACATGACAGTAAAAATTTCTAAAATGCCCATTGTAGAAATATAGTACCCTGGTCTCTCCCCTCTTCTAAATACTATAACTGCTACCCCAGTTTACCCTGATTATCTCCCTTCTGGTTCAGGAGAGATTTCTAACATGTCTCTCCATTCTTCACATGTTTATACCTCCCATCTATGCTTCCCAGTCTGGATTACTAGAGTTTGTTTTTTTTTTTTAAATCAAATATAGATCTGATTCTGTTATTTCTTTACCTAAGCAACCTCAAGGCCTCCAAAGTTTTGAGGAAATAAAACACAAGCATGATAATCTCACTGACAAAGCCTTCTATAATCTAGCTCTGAATTATCTTTCCAGCTATCATGGTCCAATCTGTCATCCTTATAACATGCGAACTATTTTTTTTATTTCATCTATCGCTAAAGCTTTTCCTGTCTGAGATGCCCTTTTCCTTTTTTTTTCATATCCTTCCCTAAAAAAAAAAATCCTGTTTCCACAACTGCAATTGTTTTTTGGATGTTAGCTCAGTGAAACTTTATGTTATCACTTTAGTAATAACTGACCATATTCTTTAGCCACCCATTTCAGCCAGTATATATTTCTATTATGAGATATACATCATCATCCTGACTTGTTTACACTTATACTTCCTATTTGTAGACCATGCATGCCTGACTGATAGGAATGGCATTTTACTAGACTTTGTGTTCCTGCAGAGTAGTTTTAGTGTCATAGATTTGACAAAGCTCATTTGAACCTGTATTTGATGAATATCATACCTTGATTTAAGCTTTAAGAAATGATATTCAAATTATTATTAGGCTAAGGTTTATTTTCTGCACGTCACTACATAACATACCGTTATAGAATGATATTGAGCCGTTTAAGTTAGAGTCTTCATAGAGACTGTGAATCCTTTTTTTTTTTCTTTCAAGGTTTTTGATAAGCATTTTGTGAGAATACAGATAAAGTAATATTCTCATGTCAACATGAATTACATAGGTTACTTCCTGTTACTGCACTGGGATTGTCTTTGAAGAAAATTTTCGGGGCGCCTGGGTGGCTCAGTCGGTTAAGCGTCCGACTTTGGCTGAGGTCATGATCTCATGGTTTGTGGGTTCGAGCCCCGCATCGGGCTCTGTGCTGGCAGCTCAGAGCCTGGAGCCTGTTTCAGATTCTTTGTCTCCCTCTCTCTCTCTGACCCTCCCCTGCTCACACTGTGTCTCTCTCTCTCTCAGAAATAAATTAAAAAAAAATTAAAAAAGAAGAAAATTTTGTCTATCTATATAAGATGTATTATGTTGTTCCCAAAGCCATAATGTTTTTTATTATTCCATGAAGGTCTAATTAATTGTTCTTCGGGTTAATTGTACAATGTGCAGAACCTGCCATCTTCACCACTTTTAATGAGACTTTTAAAATGATCATGGGTAATTTGTGATTTTAAAATTATGTTTTTAGGTGTCAGGGGAATAAGAACAGCTTTTTGTCAAGTGACTCCCTGACTAAAAGTTTGCATTTATCATTCATGAAATTACAGAATATTTAATTGAGTGGAATCCTTTCTTAGAGCTTTATTCTTAAATAGGTAGGGTGGTAAATTTCTAATGATGTCTGTATTCTTATATTTTCATTTCTTACAGAGGAACTTAATGGCATGGGCTCTTAACCTGATATCCCTAACTTGCTATATTAACCTGGGGGGAACTTATTTATCGGTGTCAAGCCTCCCTACCTTTAACTCTAAAATAGGAATAAAATTATGTGTAATCTTAGAGGGTAGTTGCAAATATCAAATGAAAATGCAGGTATGCATTTAGCACAATGCCCATCTGAAAGTAAATTCTCAGCAAAGAGTAGTTGTAGGTATCATTATTAGTTCTGAATCTCTGTGACTTTTTTGTTTATAAAATCACTGAGAGACATTCCATGAATACTGCTGATTCCTTGTTAGTTTAAGTCGTAAAACATAATTAAACAACAAACCATGGTATCAAGGTGATTTACAGAGTAACCAAGGGAGATATGACAAATTTAGAACTAGTTAAAGGAAGAATGTGATTAATTGCTTAAGAAGGTAAAACGTATGACAAATGTGTGAAGAAAGGAGAAATGACATTCATTCACCAGTTGAGCTAAGATAATCAAGGTAATAGTGGCAAGAAAAATCTCTACTTAAGGATTTAAGAATGGGTCTAATTTTGACAGAGGTATTAAAGAGGTATTCCCAGCAAGGGGCATAAAATGAATGAGAAGAGGAAGAATGGGAGTACTTAACAAAATAAATAGTTTTTAGTTTCAGTCCAAATGGTCACCCTAATGTTAGTTTTAACATTTTTTGCCACCTGCATAGTCACTACCAATAGACTTTTTCATAGCAGTTTGCAGTAAACTTTTAAAGTTTATTTTCAAGTTGACATGTGGAAATTTTTGATTCGATTACAAAAATTTATGGCACATACAAAATATAATGATGCCATAAAAATGAATGATTGTTTTATCCATTATTTAAACAGCTATGTACATGCAGCAGAGTTGAAAGCACATTAAAAAGAAACTACTGGAATGAAAAATGATGTAATTGGCCTCACAAGGCTTCTTTGTGACCAGCTTGGACAGAATGCCTGGCCTTTGTGATTGGTTTTGCAGAAATCAGATATCAGGATGCCAGAAAACAGTTTGACACCATGAATACAGTTCTTTAGTTTAGTCTGTGACAAAGACTAAAGATTCTGGAATAGTAAAAATAGTAAGGGATCATCTTAGTTTTGGAAACCATGGACAAAAACAAACAAAAAGAAGAAAAGATACCTTTTGCAGACATGGCCTAACATAAAGGGAAGAAAAAGAGAATATAAGAAAGAAAAGGAGGAGGAAAGGCAATTGTGTTTGTCTTCCTGTTCCCAGAGTAGTGGCATTATATTACCATAGATGCCTGAAAAAGAAAAATCATCTTTAAACTATATATATATATATATATATATACACACACACACACACACACACATATATACATACTACACATATACACATATATATATCTTCAATCATCTTCACACTATATATATATATATATATATATATATATACAGACACACACATATACACACATATATACACACATACACACACTAATGGGATCTTAATGTATATCCTTAATACGTATTCCTGTTACTGCTAATAATTATAATTTAATAGTTATTGTTTTATGAGCACAGTATACCTCAGAGATATTGCAGGTTCAGTTCCAGACCACTGTAATAAAGTAAATATCACACTAAAGTAAGTCAAATGAAATTTTTGGCTTCCTAGAGCAAATAAAAGTTAAGTTTATACTATACTGTAGTCTCTTAGGTGTGTAATAGTATTATGTCTAAGAAAACAACGCACATGCCTTGATTAAAATTCTTTATTGTTAATTGTAATCTGAGTTCAGTGAGCCATAACCACAGATCACCGTAACAAATGTAATAATGAAAAAGTTTTCAATATTGTGAAATTACCAAAACATGACATAGAAATACAAAGTGAGCAAATGTTGTTGGAAAAATAGATTTGATAGACTTCCCTGACACAGGGTTGCCAGGAATCTTCAATTTGTAAAACGCACAATGTCTGCAAAGAACAGTAGAACAAATCAAATAAAACCAGGTGTGCCTGTATATGACAAATATCATATTAGATATTTGTGTACATGATCTCTATTTCCAGGTATACATATATATTTTTTAATTTTTTTAATGTTTTATTTATTTCTGAGAGAGAGAGAGAGAGAGAGACAGCATGAGTAGGGGAGGGTCAGAGAGAGAGGGAGACACAGAATCTGAAGCAGGCTCCAGGCTCTAAGCTAGCTGTCAGCCCAGCGCCCGACGCGAGGCTCGAACCCACGAACCATGAGATCATGACCTGAGCCAAAGTCGGATGCTTAACCGACTGAGCCACCAAGACGCCCCTCCAGGTGTATGTATGTGTATATATATTTTTTAAATCTGTGTCAGAGGTAAGGAAGTTGAGACAATGAATAAATGATAGATTTAGAATTTGAAACTTGCTCTCTATGGTAACAAAACATGTAGCAATTCCAATATTCTAAACTCTAAGGTCCAACATGGTGCTTGGCTTATAAATTGAATAGTAAATGAATGTCTTATAAAAACCATTAGTAGTCTTCACAGTCTTCAGTCCATTCTGATAAGTTTTGACCAGGCTGATATTTGCAAGCTAACAAAATGATCACCACAGCTTCATGATTCCTGGCAGAAGACATAGACTCTGAGGCCAGAAACTAAGGGTCTTATTACTCCTGGCAGTAGCAGTTCTTCAAACACCATTTTCTTCAGTGCAGCATAAAGGTAAGATGACAGGGCACCCGAGTGGCTCAGTTGGTTAAGCATCTGACTTCGGCTCAGGTCATGATCTTACAGTTTGTTAGTTCAAGCCCTGCTTGGAGCTCTGTGCTGACAGCTCAGAGCCTAGAGCCTGCCTCAGATTCTGTGTCTCCCTCTTTCTCTGCCCCTCCCCTACTCTCTCTCTCTCTCTCTCTCTCTCTCTCTCTGTTTCTCTCTCAAAAATAGATAAGCATTAATTTTTCAAAATTTTTTTTATTTATTTTTGAGAGAGAGATAGAGACAGCATGAGCAGGGGAGGAGCAGAGAGAGAGGGAGACACAGAACCCGAAGCAGACTCCAGGCCCTGAGCTAGCTGTCAGCACAGAGCCCGATGCGGGGCTCGATCCCACGAACCGTGAGATCATGACCTGAGCCGAAGTCAGATGCCCAATCAACTGAGCCACCCAGGCACCCCAGCATTAATTTTTTTTTAAAAAGAAAAAGGTAAGGTGACACCTGTTTGCACAGTGAGTTGCATTATAGAAAAGACACTGTGTGATTAGGGAAACTATCTTTCATACTGGATAGTAAGCATGCATCCTATTGCTCTGGAGGGAAACACCGTCTTTGTTTTCAAGGCTATTTGATATACAAACATCTTTAAAAAGGTAGTCTGAGACAAAGTTCTTGGGCTTGCAAGTTTTATAAAACTATGAGAGGCCTGTGGAGATTGTTACCCAATACCTTTCATTTGCATAAATGCATTCTTAGGAACATGGCCCCAAGGCATCTCACCCCTAACTTCCCTGTCCTCATACTTTTTGATTTGGATGCCATTTTGCTTCCTTAGGGGAAACTCTAGCTGCAGTAAAGGAATACGGATATTGACCAGCCTGAAATTGGAAGAAAATCATATATGTACTGAGCACATTTCTGCAAAAGGTGGTCTAAACTGCCCTGTAGGTATAGTGCTAAACTGAACCAAGTGCCCTTTCCATATGTATTCCTCACTTTGTACATGGAAAGTAATTGCTAAATAAGGGATGGGTCATCTAAGCTTTTACTGAAAGTAGAGTAGCTTTCCCATGAGCCTGCAATGCTTGCTCATAGCCTCAGTGCTTGCGGTTGGAATCATTCTCCTCTCACTTAATTTCCTCTGTGTCTTTACAGTACACTTCATTCCTTCAAGCAATCTCTGCATTTCTTTTCCTTGGTGACTCTGAGGAATTTGACTGGCAGGATAGTACTATATTTATCTTTCTAATTTTAAAAGCATTTAATTACCAATAATTACCACCAATGTGATTTTTTCCCCTAGTGCACATTAAAAACTTTGAATCCCATTTTCTGTAATAATTTTAGTCAATCTGGAGGGACAGAGAATAATTAATTATCTATAATTTTTTAGACTAGAAATGCTGAAATCATTAGAGTGAAACAGAAACCTTGTTCTAGAAATCTAGAACAAAACTGAAATGAATAGGATTGCGTGAGAATTTCCTAAAAATTGGAAGAGTTATTTAGTACTGTAACAGGGTTAAAAATTCACTATTTGAATCAGTATTTCAGGTCATGTTTCTTAGCGCACTATTTTCTTCCCCTGAAATGTAAGAGTTTTTATTGCTTATGAAGTGTTACCACTGAAGTGGGTCTTATACACAACCGGAAGCTGCAAGAAGGGAGAACTTATGAAGTTTTCCCCCTAGTTGGTCCTTTTCAGGTTTAGTTGATTTTAGGTGGTCTATATTTTTTATTTTTCAAATAAGTCTACCTTCTTATGAACTTCTTTACTGAACTTCTTTCATCAGAATGAGAACACAGGAAAATATAAGATACGTATGTGTATTTTTCAATATGCAGTCATGTAAAGCACATGGCTATTGGGCTCAACCATGCTTATATTTGATAAGCTCTGCCTATATGAACTATATGATATGTATTTGTGTTTGCACTGTTTGAAGCAGGTTAAAGGTATTTGACTTCCTTGCTTATTTATATGACTAATTATGGTACACGTTAGCTATTAAAGTAATGGTTTAATAATTATAAGAAATAAATAAGTAATCTTTGTATAATGCAACCACACATCAACCTTACTTTTATTTTCAGAGTATCAGGCTCTTGTTCCTCAGGTTCTCCATGAAATTTAGTGCACATCTCATGAGCTTTTGGATCACTTTCAGAAGATAAAAGGGCTTCCGCTAAGTAGTTAACATGGCCAGTAATCTAAGCTTACTTAAATTTTTTTAAATGTTTATTAATCTTTTTAGAGACAGAGGCAGAGTGTCAGGGGGGCGGGCAGAGAGAGACACACACACAGAATCTGAAGCAGGCTCTAGGCTCTGAGCTATTAGCACAGAGCCCGACGTGGGGCTCAAACTCACTCATACTCATCAGATAGGAGATGATGACCTGAGCTGAACCGACTGAGCCACCCAGGCACCCCTAAGAATATTTTAAAATAGTGGTTTTCTTCTCCATCTCTCTCCCATCCTCCATTGTGGCCCAGTGTCAAACTGGAAGTAGTGGTTTGGTTTCTTCTTTATTTCTCTGCCGTGCACTTTTATGCATTTTTGTGTATCATGCTAACTCAGTTTTGGATTCTTCATGATTAGAGTTCGGGATTGGGGAGGTGGGAAGAGGTAAGGAGAACAGTAGAGTGTTTCCTTAACTGGTATTTTGGTCATGATCCACAGGCTCCTTCAGAGACAGGACCTACCAACCATATAGTGAAAGCTTTGACCTGTGACTTCCTTCACCGGTAGAAATAACTCCATTTTAGCTTGTTGCAGTCTCCTCCCTCAGCCTCCAGGCATTCCATAGGTCTTCTCAAGTCTTTTTTGATGAGCTCTATGTCTCTGGGAAATTCTTCTCAGCCAGGATCTAAGATGAACCTGTTCCAGTTTAAGATCATATTTGGTTCACCCATGTTCCATTGATGTTCCAGTAAAATTTGGGTCCAGTGCAGTATAACACCAAATTATCTTTTGTTTAACTCTATAACTCCCCAACTAGCCACTCTACTCAGCTATAAATCAGACAGCAGAATATTATCCTATTCTTCACACACTGAAAGGTGAAGGTTTTCTCTTGACTCAGGGTGAAGAAGAAAACATTTCCCACGACTCCATAGGGGGACATTTTGCCAAGATACACGCTTGATTCCAAAAGCTCTTTCTTTCAACTCCTTACCCCTTCACACCCTCATATATGTGAGTAGTTAAGAGATTTTGCAGATGGAAAATGTCTTGTTCTTCAACTGAAACTTAAATTTTAAATCTCATCATACACGTTTTAAATATTTCTATGGTATTTCTTTTTTTTTTTCTCTAAATGTTTTTTATTTATTTCTAGGAGAGAGAGAGAGACAGCATGAGCAGGGGAGGGTCAGAGAGAGAGGGAGTCACAGACTGAAACAAGCTCCAGGCTCTGAGCTGGCAGTCAGCGCAGAGCCCGACGCGGGGCTCGAACCCATGAACCGCGAGATCATGACCTAAGCGAAAGTCAGACGCTTAACCAAGCCACCCAGGCGCCCCTTTCTATGGTATTTCTTAAAAGAACATATACTTAACCGAAACAAGGCATTTGGCTTCCCTATAATGCATTTTGGTGGACCTAAAATTTTTTGCAGTGAACTGATTTCACTAGATGGAGTGATTTTTCAATGGATAAGTATTTATCTAGAGTGTGGACTCTTTATTACAACTAGCTAGTTATTGCCATTTCTATTTTAATGTACTTAAAAGAAGTTTAACTAGAAAACCAATTGAAAATACTTAATCTGTATCGATTGAGAGATGATTGTATTCTCAGTATTAAGTATTATAAGAATAATGTTTTGTGTTTAAAACAATAACTAGGGGCGCCTGGGTGGCCCAGTCGATTAAGCAACCCACTTTGGCTGGGTCATTTGATACTCACTGTAATTACTCTAGAGATGGCTTAAAGGAAGAAACTTAAATTGGAGACAGAGGCTGATAAAGAAGTCCTTAAATATTGCAGATCAAAAATGGAGAAAGTGGGGCCCCTGGGTGGCTCAGTTGGTTAAGTGTCCGACTTCGGCTCAGGTCATGATTTCACAGTTCGTGGGTTCGTGCCCTGTGTCAGGCTCTGTGCTGACAGCTAGCTCAGACCCTGGAGTCTATTTCGGATTTTGTATCTCACTCTCTCTCTGACCCTCCCCGGTTCATGCTGTCTGTCTCTGTCTCTGTCGGTCTCTCTCTCTCTCTCAGAAATAAATAACAAACATTAAAAGAATTAAAAAATGGAGAAAGTGAGCTAATAAATTCAACAAAATTCAATGGAGATTCAACATACTCATTTCCTGGTTGGATGTAAGGAATAGGGAGAAAGAGATGAATTAAGAATAATTTGTAGTTTACTAGAATGGTTTACTAGTTGAATTACAATACCATTGGTTAATGGAAGTAGGAGAATCAGGATAATGGGAATAAGAGAGAAGAAACAACATATTTACTTCGGGACTTACTGAGTTTAAGGTGCCTGAAGTACATTCAGATAGAAAAGTTCAGTAGGAAGTTGAATGTGAGGGTTTGTAGTTAAGAAGTAAATTTCAGGGGCGCCTGGGTGGCTTAGTCGGTTAAGTGTCCCACTTTCGCTTAGGTCATGATCTCACAGTTCGTGGGTTTGAGCCCCGTGTCAGGCTCTGTGCTGACTGCCAGCTCAGAGCCTCGAGCCTGTTTCAGAGTCTGTGACTCCCTCTCTCTCTGACCCTCCCCTGCTCACGCTGTCTCTCTCTCTCTCTCTCCTAGAAATAAATAAAAAAAACATTAAACAAAAATTCAAAAAAAGTGCATTTGAAATTTAAATGTCCCAAAGTAGACCAGTTAAAGCAATTATTTTGGGAGGAATGTGTCCTCTTAAAAAATAAAAAAAATCTGTATAATTCCAAATATGGTTGCTACACTCACTACCCTTCTTGTATCAGGGCTTTTAAGATCTACAAGCCTTAAAATTATTTGGCAGCCACCTTCNAAAAAAAAAATTAAAAATTTTAAAAAAAGTAAATTTCAGGTATAATTATAAATTTAAGGATGATCAAGGTGTATTAATTGTTTGAAATTTCAACATATAGAACACATAATATGATAAAATCCTGGGGTCAGGAAATCCTGGGGTCTATAAAATGCAAGAGTGTTCCGAGTAAGTGAATTCCGAAGTGGAGAGGAATTATGGGGAAAAAATTAGTGTTGGAACAAAAAAATGTCATCATGAAATGCCTGAAAAGAGAGTTTCACAACTCCTGAATAGTTCATGGTGGGAGATGATTTGAGGTTGCATTGCTTTTTCCCCTGGAAATGTTAATAATGCAAGTACATTCAGCTATAAGATCAACCTAACATAAATGAGTATTTAACAAATTTCTTCTGTTTAAAGCAAATCAGATGAGTGAAATTTGTAATCAAATGATATTATGAGGGTTAATATTTTAGTTCTTTAATTGTCAAGAATTCAAAGATTTTGGAAATAAAACATCACAGAAAGTGTATTTGTTTAATCCATTGTATCAGAGGGTATAAAGCAAAAATTTTAAAAGTGAAGATAAAGGTTTTTCAATAAATATCCATGGAGGTCAAATTATTATAGTATGTCCAGAAAATTTTACTACATTGAACCCAAATACACCAGAGGAATATTGTTTTAGTGTTTCTAGAAGTAAATGATAATATCCAAAAGATGACAGACTATTTCTCTGAGTTAAGAATAGTATGGACAAAATGAAGGCATTTAGAAAACAAAGGATGATGCTTTTACCTTTTCTTTTGGTTCTCATGGTACATTTTGGTCTGTGACTTGGATAAAGTAGAAGGCATGGTTATCAAATTTGCAGATTATCTAAAGTAAAGTAACAGAATATCCTGAGACTAGAAAGAAGTGTCAGTGTAACAAGATGACACTATTAAAGATGCACAGAGTCCTATGCTTGGGCCACAATAATTAACTGCAGAAGTAAAGAATAAGAAGATGTAGCTGGATTCAGAAAAAAAAAAATATATATAGGGTCTAATGTACCAGAAAGCTTAGTATAAATTCACAGTTTGATTTGACTATTAAAAAGGTAATGGCAGTTATTGGCCACTTTAATATATTACCTAGGTCACTGCTTTCGATGTCTAGCCAATGGCACCACAATCACATAGAAGGTTTCTTAAGTGTATATTCTAAGAGCCAATAAGTGATTCATTAAAACAGAATCTCTAAGGTAGGGGCCCAGAAATCTGCATTTAAAAAACCTCCCTAGGCAGTTCTTATGCAAATTAAACTTTAATAACCATTGAAATTGACTAAGGGCAATTATGGCACTATTCTGTTTTTATACTATTTTATCACTCCGGGATAATTGTGTTCTATTCTTGTGCTTATAGTTTAAAAGAAATGTGAAATGTAGGCTGCATTCAGGAAAAAGGCATTAGGAAAATGGGGAACTGAATTATGACCATGCGGAATGTATGGAGAGACTGGAACATTTTTGTTTACATGAAAGTGAACTTAAGAAGGGCTGCACGGATTTGTTATATAACTGAACGATTAAGTAAATTGTAGTTGTTCATTTGGCTCTTATTCATGAATATCTAATAAATATCCATCTACTCTTAGCAGTTAACAGATATTGTTGTGAAGATCAAATATCGGTATTGGATAATGTTTGTCATATAGTAATAGAAATATTAAGGTATAAAATTGTACAAGTAATTTGACTACAAATAACTAAAGCTAAGATATGCATTAAAGAGTATCAGAAGAAAATACTCCACAGTGATGAATGATTTTGTTTAGATAATGCTATTTTTTGCAAAATATTCTCTATTTTTGAATATTTTCTCACATTGTTAAGTCGCTTTTCAACATTAGTAGAGATAGGAAACTATCAATTATCTCAGAGAATAAAGTGTACTCCAGGGGATAGACAATATCCTAATATTTTGTAATCTAAGCAGAGACAAGAAATGATACTATGAAAGAAACTGGAAGTTCAGTCTGTATTGAGGGAGAACTATTTTTGAATCTTAAAAGACTGTCATAAAATTCAGTTATTATACCATATGTTTTAAGTTTTACTTTCAAAACTTTGTTGAAGCAAATTCAATTAATGCTTTTTTTAATTTTTAATTTTTTTTTTTTTTTACTCCCTATGCAGTAAGCATGTGCTATTTGCTCTGGATATGTGTATAGCTTCTTGCTACACGAATGTAAGTTTATAAGTCTATGGATTAAAGAAATAGCATTCTAAGTCTTAAGTTGTGTGTTGTAGATATAGGACTACTACTATAGCAAAATGTAACAACTGAAGAAGCACCTCTTTATTATCATAAACAGTCCCAGAAAATTGTACGGCTTGCAGTGCCCGGATGTTCTCATTATCATTGTGAGCCTGCCTCGGCACAGCCATTCAGCGACTCTGCAGGACTAAAACTATCAGCTTGAGAGAGGGTCGTTCTATCATTCTGGCAGGACCCCACTTAATTGCATTTAGTATTTCTCCTTCTACCTGGGGTCTTAGACATTTCCACTCAGGAAAAACGATGCAGCAGTAAATTTTCACTCTAAAATGATCACTGTTTGTAGTAATATGTTATGTAGCCTCTTTGAATATATGACTGTTGCAACTGGTTCACCTGAAATTTTAAGGTTTTTTTTTTTTTTTATTGTCAATTCAAAATCACTTTGAAAACTGCCACAGAGAGAAAACTACCACAGTTAAATATTTGCAGGTACCAAGGTGAAGCACCACTTTTTTTCCAATAAAATAATGTTTTATTAAAAATTCAGTGTGTGTTAAGAGTGCCATTTTTGTAGTGTACCTGGGCAGGATATAACATCTAGGGCGGTAATAACTGCTTTCTCTGTCATAAAAGCAAGTAAGCCCATATGAATACATATTCATCCTATTAAACTCATGTTAACACTACTGTACAATATCAGAGCTATACTGGTTGTATAATATGATACATGGGGATTTTTCATTCATTCTTTTACCTACTCTCCGGTGTGTGATATTTGATTAGGAGCAAGAAAAATAAGGAAAAATAAAAATAATATTCCTTTTTATCTGCCAGTTTTCATTTGCTAGAGTCTCATTGTATCTTGAGTAATCGTATTTCATCTCACAGTATAGGGTATTATGTCATTTACCACCTTTATATCTTATTAACTACTTTATAAATATAATTATGCATATTTTATACTTAGTAATTTTAAAATACATTTTTGTTTATCGGTTTTATATTTACTGTGTGCCCATTTTGGAATTGAAAATATTTTTTAAATCTCTAAAGTAAAACTTATTTTGGTAAGTAGAATTTGCACTACAGTCATTTCTGTACATTTTGGAGAACGTTGGCAATTTTTATGGTCATTGTAACATTCTGGTAAGAATATGATATCATGCCCATTCTTTATTTTAAAAGTTTGTATTACCTATTTATAAGAATTCATATTCTTTAAAAGTCATAACATAAAGAATTCCTTCCAGAGAAACCTCTATTCCTATAACACACTTAAGAAAAAATTCTTGCATATAGAATGACGTGGAACTGTTATCAAGATTGTACTTTTCTTTCTTTATTGGGCATATTTATAGGCAGTTCAGTTTGCATTAAACTATTTTGACTTTAGTTAGAGTGATTACAATTTCCTTTTCGTGAGGTTTCTAGGATTGAATGTGATTATTTAAATTACTCTACCCCTGTAAAAATAAAGTTGTACTGGACACATGTTAAGAATAGCAAAGTGACAGATTTCTTTTAATGCAGTAGGAGAGAGAGAGAGAGAGAGAGAGAGAGACTTCAGTCTAGAGTGGAGCTCAACACCACTGAAACAAAAGAATGGAGTCTTTCTAAATAAGGAAAAGTACTGCAGGATTTGGGGATGGGAGATTTAGGCCATGTGATTAGGCCACCTGTTTTTACTAATTGTCCTTTATGAAAGTTAGGTTCCTACCCTCCCTCAGAGACTAGGAGAAAGAGTCCTGATTTTTCTTCATGATTACATTTCAAAGAAATGGCTCACAGGTCTTTGAAAGACATTTCCTGGATTGTGGAAGATGTGTCTCAAGAAGGCAGAGAAAGTATTTACAATTGCAAGTTTGCTAAAGTAAATGCTCTAAGGAAAAGGGAGGTTAAGAGCCCATGGGCAAGTATTAGTTGGAACCAAGAATAGATTGTTTTGGCAGTGTTGAGTTTTCCTAGGCAGGAATTTAAGAGAGTGGGGTTTTCATCCTAGGGTTGTGGCCTTGAGCTATTAGAAAGGATACTAATGCTTGTTTGAATCTCTTAGCATATGGGGTTTGGGGTGTGGATGAAATTCTCTGTGCTGAAATTTGCAGTTTTTATCTGCTAAGGTTGAGGCCTAATTGAGAAGATTGCTCTGAAGAGCCTGACTAATGTTTGGTCAAGTAGTCTTAGTCATCTGGTCCCCTGATCTTGGGAGAGTTGTCCATTAAGTAATGGCTTGTTCCTGTGAATAAAAATTCTGTGAATGTTTTCACTCTTTCAGACTTACAGTTGTAATTTTAACATCTAAATTAAAGACATAAGGTATGACTTTAGACCAGAATATTTGTTTATACTCTGTAATTCTCCCCAATTGTATGCAATTACAATGCAAGTCTGGCCATGTGTATTAATGTTATTTATAGCCTCGTCAACTCCATTTTGTGTGATAGATGCGGTGGACTCTACATTCCGACTACATGGTTTCACAAACTGACCTCCCCCGCCCCCTTACCAGCTGTATGTCTTGTCAAGTTGAGTAAACTGTTAAAGCTCCAGTTTTCTTATCTGTAATATGGGCATTGCAATAAATAATAGCTTTTGTATAATGTTACTGTAAAGATTAGATGATATAAATCTCTGGCATAATACCTGGTAAGAAATCAGTGTTAGTTTCTATAAATTTTATTAGGTATTCTGATATTAAATAACTATAAGCAGAGACAGAAGGTATCTGATCCATATCCTTACTTTATTTAAAACAGATGACAATGAGAAATTTCAAATTTTTATTTTCATTTTCCTCTATCATTTGCTCTGTATACTTGCTAATCCTAGCCCATTTTCCTTTCTCTGTTATTTCCTCTATGTAAAAGATAGTTACTTGAAAATGTGTCATATTTAAAAGTAAAACATTTATCAGTTAAATATGAATTTTGTTGATATTTAGAGAATAGGTGAAAATCTCTTTTGCTGTACTTTCCATCAGGAGAGGCTTGAAAAAACATATGTTTAGGAGTATTTCCTATGACTGATATTTCTACCTAATATTCTCCCAAAACTTAGGTCAACCTCCAGGGTTATATTTATATTTTTGCTAATAAGAACTATGTCAAGAAATATGGTTAAGTCACCTGAGAGAGTAGACGTTTGAAAATATATAACCTACATATGAACTAATGTTTATCTTAAATTGTTGTTAAGCAGAATGGTGCTGGGGTAACTCAGTTGGTTGAGTGTCTGACTCTTGATTTCAGCTTAGGTCATGATCCCAGGATCCTGGGATGGAGCCCGCATCAGCCTACATGCTGTACGTGGACCCTGGTTGATACTCTTTTTCTCTCTCTCCCCTGCTCACACATGCTCTCTTGCTCTCTCTAAGGAAAGGAAAAACTATTGTTGAATACAGTTTAAGAAGACAAAGAAAATTGACAGTGTTCATCTTGGGTTCAGAACAGCTTGATTGCATACAATTTCCAAACTTTGTGTCAAGTGATGTTAGATTTGCAGTTAGTACTCAATTGTAATGATTTTATTTCCTACTTAGAGAAATAATAATGGCAGTAATTATGTTGTTTCCTCTGAAAAAAAGTATAATTGGACAGATTTTTACATGGATTATCTCCTTATATTGTTAGAAAAGTCTTGAGAGTATTATACTTTCTCCCTGAAGAAAACAATAGGATGCACATATGTATGTAAGTTGTACCCTATTTTATTAGCAAACAAATGGATCTATTTCTCTAAACGTATATAGGTTAAAAGATTTTTAAAAATAGATGTGAAAATTGACAGGAGGGGCTCCTGGATGACTCACTTGGTTGAGCGTCTGACTCTTGATTTTGGCTCAGGTCATGATCTCACAGTTCGTGAGATCCAGCCCTGTGTCGGGCTCCACACTGACAGCTCAGAGCCTGCTTGGGACTCTCTCTCTCCCTTGTTCTCTGCCCCTTCCCCACTCATGTGCTTGTTAATGCTCCTGTCCCTCAAAATAAATAAATAGTTAAAAATAGTTGATAAGAATAATGATTAGAAAAATAAGGTGAAAGTAGTGATGAGTTAATACATAAATTATAAGCCCTAAGGTCCTATAAACTTTATTTCAGTTGGCCTATATGTGTTTAATCGATACATAATTGGTATACCAGAGACTACCTTATCTAAAATATTTTCCTAAATTCAGAAAATATCTAAACTGAGAAAATTCCTCATGTCCCCTGACTTTGACCTCTTGAGCCAAATATGTGTTTTTATGCAGTTTTGTTCTGAAAGTGGAAGTTTTAATGTAGTGTGTTTTTTCTAAAATCCAAGAAACAAGAGATGGCATAAACCATTTCCTGGAACAAATTTAGATTCACAGAGGTTGTTTTCAAGTTACCAAAAATAACATAAATAAAAACAATCGTGGTTGAAGTATCTGTAAAAAGAACAAGCTTGCTTTGCTTTCCATTTTGCCATATCCTGGGTCATGAAGACAAAATGAATGGGTCTTGTAATGTCTACACTGTTTGAAAACTATGCTCTGGTTCAAATATCTAAACTTTGACCACGTTTGTCTGCTTTGTAACTCAATTAAAGTAGAAAGAGCAATGATCATTTTTGATTTTCCTGTACTCTATCGTGTTTCATTACATTTGGGTAATGCTTGTTGAGAAATGCCACTGAATAGTTCAGTGGATAAGTCTGTGATCCTAGTATCTTTCTTTCTTATTTCCAATCTAGTTTCTTAAGAGAACCATTATATCCATGTTCAACTAACATGGAATATCCTGGAGTCATATGAGTGCTTATCTAAGGAAGTATGCTATCATCATATTTGCCATTATTTCAGCACTTCGGCATTTATACTTATATTTACATTTATGTTTATATTTATATCTGTGTTTATATTTACACATACATACACCTTTGACAGAAACTGAAAAATAATGGACATATGAAGACAACAGTTCATGCCAAAAAGAGTAGTAAACCACCAACATATTATGTTACAAATGAGTAGAGATGTTAATATTAAGTCACAACATTCTGTCAACACCTGGACAGTATAATTTTTAAAAACCATTAAAACAGTTTAAGAATGCAAAAGATGAATGTTCTAAATACATACATATTTGTAAATATTGATCTAGCCCATCCATTTTCAGCTGATTTAAAATCACATTTCCCCGCTTTGAAAATGCAAGGGAGACATTTACTTGCCTTTCAGGGAAATTTTAAGCTTTTTATTAGTTTACATATGATACAAAATAAGTGTCTATGTAACATAAGTGGTAGTGATATATTTTGCAAGATGAGATAGGATATGAGCAGAATCATGAAAATAAGATTGAGGTTAGAAATCTTGTGCCTTGATTCTGGTATATCATTGGTGAAAATGGGGCAAACAGGGTAATGGATAGCTTTCCAAATCCCTGATCAAGTAGCTCTCTCAGAACTGGTGAAGAGACTTCCACCAGACTCAGTCAATTCAAACCCTTGAGTTAAAAACCTAAAATGAATCCAGTGCTGAGTAACAGAGCTTTAGAGAACAGTGCCCAGCACAAAGAGCAAAAATCCATTGATTTTTTTAAACCATTTTCAACTACTTAGAGATTTAAAAGTCTTGGCTAAGCTTTCTCCAGTAGTACTTCTCAAAGTATGGGAGAAGAATACTTTAAAAATGCTAATGGAGGGGCGCCTGGGTGGCTCAGTCGGTTAAGCATCCAACTTCGGCTCAGGTCATGGTCTCACGGTTTGAGGGTTTGAGCCCTGCATTGAGCTCTGTGCTGACAGCCAGCCTAGAGCCTGGAGCCTGCTTTAGATTCTGTGGCTCCCTCTCTTCCTGACCCTCCCCCCGCTGCTCACACTGTCTCTCTCTCTCTCAGAAATAAATAAAACATTAAAAAAAATTTAATGCTAATGGATCTACAGATGGAGTGAAATGTTTACAGTAGTCATCTCACATTAGACATCCAGATATTTTCTGGTCGACTTCCTGCTTCAGAAGAAAGTAATAATCATCATTCCCTTCACCATTTTACAGATGAGAACATTGAGGCTCTGAAATATCAAATAATTTAAGAAAGTTACACAGTGAGAAAGAAATGGAGCTAGTAGTAAAACCTGATCCTCTTACCTTCTAATCAAGACTCTTCCCCGGCCACCATGTTGTTGGAATGCCTGAAAGCTGTCTTATTTTTGTATTTTTGTCATTGCTTTGATCTAAGATGCATTGGGTCAAGGTAATGATAGTATCCATGACACCTATTCTATGTTAGTCTCTCCAGTGTCTTTGCAGATATATATTCCCTTTTATGCCCATGCTCACATTCTGTTTTCCCTCTTTAGTTCAACATAATCATTGTTTTTGAAGGTTTATCTTTTTATTTTAATGGTGTTCTTTCAAAATGGGAATTGTTTGTTTGTGAATTATCATTTCTGTAAAATACTTGCTGTTAATGTTTGATTTTTCTTTTTTTTCACTAAGCACTATTACTTTTAGACTCTTCTGTGTTGCTAAGTGTACATCTACTCTATACCTTCTAACTATTGTGTTTATGTACTGAACTTTTATAAGATTTAAGAAAAGTGTATTTCCATTTTTTTTTTCAACAGGCAACCCCTTGGCTAGGTACTCTCACACAGGCCTAATACATATATATATGTCCATATCTGCAATGAGGGTCAGAATTGTGTATCCAGCACATTTTACCCCTTTCTCATTGACAGATACCTGATTGTTTCCCACTCTCAGCATTACAAATCACACTGTAATAAATACCCTGGTATATATGTCTTATGGACCTGTGTGAAAATTTCCCTGGGATAAATGCCAGTTGTAGAATTGCTGTGTCAAAGGGGATGTATATACTTAATTCAACTAAGTGGTAACAGATGGCTAGGCAGATTGCTGCTGCTGTCTACACTACCTCCAGCAGAGCACCAAGGTATGTCACCATATCCGTGTGATTCTTTTAATATTTCATGTATCCATGCCTTGTCTACCCAGTTGTACTAAAGGAAGGGACCATGCTTCATACTTTTTAAATGGCCCAGATTTGAAATCCTAGGAATTATCACACTAGCAGTGAGTGTACTTTAATCCTAGCAGGTGAAAATAAGCCAACATTCAAACTGGTTCCACTTACTTGGATGTCTTGTTGTATACAATTGGTATTTAGTTAATGCTTTAGAGTTAAGCAATGTTCTCTCCATCAGATCCAAAGTAGGCTTGTTTTACTTTGGTTTGATTTTAGCTCTGGTATGTTTCCTTTATTCTGTCCACTATATATAATGATTTAAATTACACATTACTTGCTTTTGTAACTAAGACACAGAATTAAAATGATGAAAATAAATAAAATGCTTCTAAATTTGTTTGTTATGAATGTCATGGATCATGTGGAATTCCTACTGCAGTTTGGGAAGTTACTGTAATAGAATTGGTGGTTCTTCTATAGTATTTGATTTCACTATGAGCTCACAGGTCTGACTTTTTTAATGTTTATTTATTTTTGAGAGAGAGAGAGAGAGAGCGCGCACAAGCTGGGGAGAGACAGAGAGAGAGAGAGAGAGAGAGAGAGAGAGAGCGAGAGAGCGTGAGCAAGGTAAGGGCAGAGAGAAAGGGAGACAGAATCCCAAGCAGGCTTCACTGTCAGTGCAGAGTGAAATGCAGGGCTCAAACTGATGAACCATGAGATCATAACCTGAGCTTAACCAACTGAGCCACCCAGGCACTCCTCAGAGGTCTTTTATGGTAAAGAGAGCTTCCTATTGATCTGATAATATTTTAGATATTTGTTGTGGGAGGGATATTCAAAGTGCATCATTTAAGTGCGTTTTTATTCTTTTCTGAAATAAGCCAGTTAGAGAAAGACAAATACTGTATCATTTGATTCATTTGAAGAATTAAACCAAACAAGCAATGACATGAAAAAAAAAAAGAGGGGAATGAAGAAACAGATAATTTTAACTATTCATAACAAAGTAATGGTTAGAGGAGAGGTGGGTGGAGGGATGGGGATTAAGGAGGGCACTTGTGATGAGCACTGGGTGATGTACGAAAGTGTTGAATCACTAAATTCTACACCTGAAACTAATATACTGTATGTTTACTGCAATTTAAATAAAAACTTTTTAAAATGTGCTTTTAGATATTGTGATCTGTTCATTTAATTTACTCTTTAATTATTTGCCTTCCTTATAAACTAAGCAACAGTGATCTAACTTCAGGCAGTTGCAGAGAAGTATGCATTTCATTATGTTATCATAAAGAGGGTAATGTTAATGAGTGACCCTGTGTTGTTGGGGTTGTCTTTTCTCCAAGGCCAGATGACAAAATTTTATTTCACGCATGGCTTCAGAGCTGTGCGTTCTTTGTTCTTTACAATAATTCTGGGTAAATAGCAGGAACTCAGTAAATACCAGCTGACTAATTAAAAAAAAAAAACAACAAACTTCTATTCTTTGAATCTATATGGAAACTGTTTTTTTCCCAGCTCTTTCTGGAAACCAGATAGTCACTGAATGCTTTGCCACATCTCAGCCTTGCACTTGTATGTGTGCACTCTGCTTTTATGCCATCTGTTGTCTTGTTTTCCTTGTTAGCTGTTTATATTGGTGAAGAATGTAAACTGAGAGCAATAGATTAGTTGTATTCCATCTATAACAGTTTTTCTATTTCTGATGCCTCGCGCACACACACACGCACACTCAGACACATAAATCCTTAATGAATGTTGCATTTTATTCTCTTTTAAATATATGTAACTAATTTTAGTAGCTGTTTGGGATGGAGATGAATACAGGGCTGAGGTAAAGACAAAAATTGAGCAAAACAGCAATAAATTGTTTAGAGTAAGCATTTCTTCCCAAATTATTCGTTCACTGCTATAGACATAAATCTTTCTGTGTTCCAGAGAATCTGTGGCATTCTATTTGCTAGTGCTCTTGCTTAAATGTGGCCCTAAGTGTGCTTAAAAATATGAGCATAAAATTTATTAAAAATTTGAGGGCATTTTTTTTACCCTAGTAATAATTTTGTTGACAGTAGGGGCAAAGTAAGATATAAGCTGACCCCTCTCACAGGACACATCAGGAAGAGTGGTTTTTAAATTTCCTAGTACCACGGTGAAATGAGGGATCACAAAGGCCCATACGTGAGGCAGAAACCTCACAAGTCACCTGAAAAAATGGCCCAGGTGGTAAGGAAAAATGTATAACCAGAAGGAGTAAAGCCTATATGATGCTGAACTGAGGAGCGAAATGATTCAGAGGCAAGGAGTGTGCAGAGTAGAGATGGAACACCGAATCGATCTGAGGCTTAATCTCAGCAAGCAAATACTGAGAATTTTAATATGAAATCTTAGAGGAAATGACTCATTACAATAATGATGGGTGTTGTTACTGACTTCCTGGTTTCCCTGATCTCTGTGTATTGGCGTGCTGTGCATTCATCCCTCATGCCTTGGGTCTTTCTGCTCTTCTCTATGCTGACACTTGTATTCTCAGAAAATCCCTTGACCTTAAATAAAACAACCATATGATGATGACCCTTGAAATTTACAGCTGTAGCCCAAACCTTTTTAGTTAATTTCAGACTTGGATATCCAATTTCTTATTCAGCCTCTCAAACCTGAAGGAGGTAACGACTAATTCTTAACAGATAAGAACTTCATCCTGTACTTCCTCAGGCTGAACACTTTGGTGCTAGTTATCCTGACTTCTGTCCTTTTTTTCTTTTTTCTTTTCTTTTCTTTTTTTTTTTTTTTTTTTGGTCCTCTTTTTCATCCCACCTCTTATCAGTCAGCTCGAACATTGAAATGTATACAGAATTAGACCATTTCTAATCACCTAATTACTCATCTTCATCACTTTATTATCTTGTGCCAGAGAACGCACTCGCCTCCCAAGTTATCTGAAAATCAGTGTTCCCTGCCCATGTATCTATATGTCTAGCCTTTGTACAGAAGCCAGGGCATTTCTTGTAAAGCAAAGACTGGAACGTGTCATTGTTCAGTGCCCAGCCTTGCAATGAATGGCTCCTATTTCACTCACAGAAAACTAGAGATCTTACCTCATCCATTATTTTCATCTGTTCTCTCTCTTCTGGAAGCTCTTCTTCCAGATACCCCAAAATTAAGTCCTTTACCTTAAGTCTTTGGTTGAATGTTTCCTTCTAGATGAAGCAAATTTAATCCCTCTCCACCACAGCATGTCCCCAGCCCCGCTATAATTTTCTTTGTTCTCTATCATTTATCATCCTCTCATATACACTGCATTGATTTCTTTTAATGTTTATATTACATTCCTCCAGTGGGAATAGAGCTCCATAAGGGCAGTAATTATTATAATTTTTTATAGATACTTCCCAAATACCTAGAACAGTATTTGTTAGATATTGAGTAAATACTTGTGGTATGAATAGATGAAGAGAAAAACCCAGTGACATCAGGTAAATAAATTACCTTCCTTGCACCTCAAGTTGCACAAATTGCAGGGATTAATTAAAATGGTTTCTACATGTCTGCCAGTTACAAGTGTGAGCATCTTGTGTGGATGAGGATTCAGAAATCAAAAAGTAAGACAACAATGAGACATAGGCTATATTTGACCATGGCTTGATATTTCATTGTTATAAAAATTATTAATATCATTTTATAATAAGTATATTTTGGTAAATTTTTAAAGAGCATATCTTTTTGAGATGCAAAATGAATTATTTAGAGATGAACTCATCTGAGATCAGGGATTAACTTTAAAATACTCTAGGAAAATAAGTTAAAATAAATAAGTCAAACAGAATTAGCAAAATATTTTTGATTATTGGTGTGGGGTCATAGGCACATGGGGTTAAGAATACTATGGTCTCCAATTTTGTGTATATTTGAATTTTTCATAACAAAGTTTAAAAATAGTTGCTCTCTGAAGTCCCTCTCTACTCAAAATATTTTTATTGCATGTATAATTTTATAAGTAGATTAGTTTATATCATAGATATTAAAAGGTCCATTGGTATCTCCAAGACAAATATCATTCCACAATAATATAAAAACCATAAAGGAAGACATAAAGACAGAAAATCCAATATAATATCATTTATAGACCAAACTTAGCTTTCAATTCTAAGACATATGATTTTTCAGAGTGCCTGGGAGGCTCAGTCGGTTCGAACTGTTGTTACTGGCTCAGGTCATGATCTTATTGTTCGTGGGATCAAGCCTCACGTCAGACTTTGAGCTGACAGCATGGAGCCAGCTTGGGATTCATTCTCTCCCTTTCTCTCTGCTCTTCCCCTCCAAAATAAATAAATAAACTTGAAAAAATAAAAAAAATAAATAAATAAATTATTTTTCGAAACTGTGGTCTAGTCAAAAAAATTTTAACCAAATTCCCATTCATTGTGAATAATTAATACAAATAATTGAGTAAATGATGTCTGTCTATTTAATCATTGTATAAATGGATATCCTATAGCTCCATTAGAAGAATGGAGCATAACTGCTAGGAATTTACCCAAGGGATACAGAAATGCTGATGCATAGGCGCACATGTACCCCAGTGTTCATAGCAGCACTCTCCACAATAGCTAAAACATGGAAAGAGCCTAAGTGTCCATCAACAGATGAATAGATCAAGAAGATGTGGTTTATCTATACAATGGAATACTACATGGAAATGAGAAAAAATGAAATCTGACCATGTGTAGCAACATGGATGGACCTTGAGGGTGTTATGCTGAGCGAAATAAGTCAGGCAGAGAAGGACAAATATCATATGTTTGCACGTATAGGAGGATTAGGAGGAACTTGACGGAGGACCAAGGGGGAGAAGAAGGGGGGAAATGGTGGGGGAAAGGGAGAGAGGCAAACCATGAGAGACTCTTGAATGCTAACAAAAACTGAGGACTGATAGATGTGGGGGGGGGAGGGATGGGTATGGAGGAGGGCACTTGTGGGGATGAGCACTGAGTGTTATGTGGAAACTAATTTGACAATAAACTATTTGTAAAAAAAAAAACAAAAAAAACCCTCAGGAAAATAAAAAAAAAAAAGAATGGAGCATAAAATTTTTCTAAAGAAATCATATTACAAAAGATATTTAACAACAATAACTATGCAATTTGAGCAGCAAACTAGCTTTTTAAACTGTGTATTACTAAATGTATCATTAATAATATAAATACTGAAGACTGTCAAGATATTCTAAAGAAGTGTTATTTATTTTCCATATGTATATATATAGATCTGTATAGACATAAATTGTGTATACAGATAGATTAGATGGAGATTGTGTAATAAATAATGTATAGGTATGTAATTGTGTAATCAAGTGATGAAAAACCATTAGATGAATAGATTCTGAATCATGAGTCATTTTGATGATAAAACAGAGGAGAAAGAGGTGAGATCATGGATATAACTTTTTAAAAAATGGTCTCATCCCATAAAATACAGAGAAGCAAAACATTGTAAATAGGACAGTTAGGTGAAGAAAAAAACAATTTGGGTTTGGTATAAGGGCAAAATATTCTTACTGATCTTTGAACATCTAAGGAAAATGATAAGGGAAAAAAAAACACATAATTGAGTAGTTTTGCCACTATTCCATAAGGATGCTTCCTCTTGATATGAAAAAAAAAAAAACTTTCTGATAATGGAAGAGCAAAATTAAATCCTAAAAATTATGGAAATGGTGAACAGCTTTTTAGTTTTTATATTGCTATTTTTGTTTCCTGATATCAAACATTTTTGTTTTTGCTAGTTTGTTTTTTACTAATGTTTTGTAAATTGGTGTGTGGGTTTTTTTTCTATATAATCTTCTGAAAATTTTTGGAGCCTTGTCTTATCTCTTCTCACCCTGGACCACACTAAAAGCTATCCCCTGGTCCCTTCTTTCATTGTCAAGAATGGACTAAATCCCACATTCTCATCTATGCTCAACTAGAGAGGGATACTTCATCCTTAAATATGAATTCTCCTGACCAATACTTTGTGCATTTTTCTTAGTGTTTTCTTAAGCAGTATTTTTCAAACTTTTTTTTTCTATCTTGATGCATTTGCTGCACTGTTACATATGTAAATGGTGTCCCCCGGAGTTGTGCAGCACTTAGCTCACATGCTCTCACACAACACCTGCAACTCAAACATAAGTTGCCTGCACCACCACTTACTCTTAATACCTTCTCAGGGAAGAACTGCAACCTCAAGAGGATGGGGATAAGTAACGGGACTCCAAAGGAGATGACTAAGCAAACATGAGGTTGGCTTGTCACAATTCTGTAGGTGCTGAAAGTGGGCAGTGTGATTCAGTATGTTAGAACATGACTGTTTAATATTCACCGTGCAGCAAATAGCAGGAGCATCAGCATGGTTACACTAGTTACTCTCTCCCACCTACCATGATGTGACCTAATAGGCCAAGATGGTGACTACACACCCATTGGATTACACTGCAGCTGAGGAAACTAGGGCCAAGGCTCAGAACCTTTGTAGCAAACAGGATAGTCCCCTCCCCTGAGGAATAAGCAGCCCCATGGTAGTCATGCTCCAGTCACTTTCAACTGATTAATTGCCTACGCAGGGGATAGTTATGCCTTGGAATTTGCCACACTGAACAAGGACTTGTATGGATGGATGTTGACCATGTAGACTTCCCTTTCCAACAAATCTGTAATACACTATGGTATTGTTTAATTTATTCAATTTTCATAAAATACCGGTGAAGACCAAATCAGTTGATTTTATCACCCACTAATAGATATAATTCACAGCTTGAAAATCACTGTACATGTACCTAGTACAGGTACCTAGTAAATGCCATGCTGATTCTGATTAAACAAGCCATTATTAAACACCAAATATTTGTAAGATAATGTGTTCAGTGCTCAAAAAGCAGTGTGTTATAGCAGAAGGCACATGTGCTTTATACCAACAGTACTTTGAGTTCCCATTTTGCTACTTATTTCGTCATTGTTTAGTACTCTTTTATTACCTTATTTTTTTTCTTGTGAAGGTAGAATATGATACTCTAGGTAAAGTGCCTTATAAAAATGCCTGGTAGGTGTCAGGCATTTGTCATAAATGATCTGACTTTCATGGATTTCTTTGCAGTGAAAAATTATACCTAAGTTAAAGAAGGAATTATTGAAGAGCTACTCTGAGAGACTGCATGAAAATTGAAATTATTGACTGAACTCTTGAACTTAGAAAACACAAATCATGTATACTCAGAATTTACTCATTTTTCATACACAGACACACAAACACACACAAACACTTGTATTATGCACTAGCCAGTTAATGGAATGTAAAATAGAGTTGAAGCCCAGTGAAGCAAAAATCAAAGGAAGCCAAACAAAACAACTTAGAGAATTTTAAAAATAAACTTGTGTCACCTTTTATCCTGCATGCAGCTTTGAATATTTGCATGATTAAATACTACTTACTCTTCAATAATTTTATAGTTTAGGTGTTTAAAGACAAAGTCAAAATATTATAGTTGCTTTTCTTTGTACATAAATGAATATCATTTGTCTCCTCTACCAGTAGAGCACCATGAGAAAGTGAAATAAATATGCAGTTTGCTTTATAATCAGGATCACACTAGATTGTACATGGAAGGAACTATTATCCAATAAAATCCTTTTAGTATTGTAAATTTGTATGTGAATATTAACCTGGATACATCTGGCTATAATTTTTATTTTGTATTGTTTGCCTTAAACAGTGCACTGTCTTAATTATCATTTATAAATGATTATGCTAGCTTATTTCACTAGTCTTTGGAAAAACATGGGAGCTTAAGATATTTAAAGAAAATAGTGATTTCTCACATCTCCTAGGTAAGGCATATCCAAGCATGACAAAATAAAACCCTTCTTTCTATTAACTCTTGTTGAGATACACTCTAAGCATTATTTGGATGTTACTATGCACCAGGATTTAAGCAATGAAGTGCTGCTGCTATATTCAGCATGTTTGTGGTCTTAAGTATTAAAAACCCAGAAACATAAAGCTAAGATGTTGACTACTACCTAATGATAAAGTGAAGCTCTTTATAAAAATAGTTGAGACCAAAAAAAATTCATTATTAAAATAAAGCAATTACATACAACTCTGTATTCACTTTTTAAACTTAGAAACAGGGTTGATGTCAAACAAGGCAAAGAATATTGAAAAATGTTAAGGAAAAAATATGATTTAGCATTAGTAGTCATGCTAATGGTAACAAACTATAAAATTTTAACATTCCTGCACTTTAGTCACTTAAAAATAAATCATTTAGTGACAAAAGTACATATTTTAGCGATCTGAGATTTCATATGGGAGAAATATTGATTTGACATTCCGTCTGTATGTCACCTCACATACTTCTAATATTTCTGAGTAGACATGAAATCATTTTGAACCTATTAAAATGGATGTGGGTGACAGTTGATTATATGAAATGCAGTCTTTAAGTCAGCCTGTGACAATTTAACAATTTATAATTGCCTGTTGCATGATACATTTTCCGTGCAAACTAAGTCCTAAAGCATATCAGAGTCAGAACATATATTAGAAATGATTTAGCCCATATCCCTTGACTAATAGATGAGAAAGCTGGGAAATGGTGAAATTGGCAAAGTCTCCCAACTAACTATGGAGAGATCCAAGATCGAGATATAGCATTTATTTGCCTATGCAAGTAAACATTATTTAAATCACTTTTTTTTTATTTACTCATAGATCGTATGAATATTCTCCAAATATTTTCTTTTTTTTTTTTTAATATTTTTATTTATTTCTAGGAGAGAGAGAGACAGCATGAGCAGGGGAGGGTCAGAGAGAGAGGGAGATACAGACTCAGAAACAGGCTCCAGGCTCTGAGCTGGCAGTCAGCACAGAGCCCGACGCGGGGCACGAACCCACGAACCGCGAGATCATGACCTAAGCGAAAGTCGGACGCTTAACCGACTAAGCCACCCAGGCGCCCCTATTCTCCAAATATTTTCAAACACCTATAATGCGCCAGGTCCTCTGCTAGGCCCTGGAGATAAAAATAGAAAAGACAAGAGTCTGGCACTTAGATTGTGATTTGGTAAGGGAGAGAATTACTAATAGAAGCAGAAGAAGATGTTATTATAGTAGAGCATGATAACATTTATACTAAAAGTCATCTCAGGGTCCTAGGATTGTCCTCAGCACCTTTGATTGATTGGTAGACCAGTTAGAGGTCTCATTTGAATTGCATTTTGAATTGTGTCCCTTCTTAACTGCACTGTTGCCTCTTAAATGATCTTCCCACTTTCATTTTGACCTTCCTCCAGATCTGTCCTCAACCTGGCTGCCCGGGTGGTCTTTCTACAACCTGAAATCTGATCAGAGCCTACATATGAAGTTTCAGTAGCTTGTCATCTCTTCAAAATGACATTCAAATTTATTATCTTATCTTGAGACCTTTTGTGATCTGGCCTCAGCCGATCTCTCCATGCCTTACTTCCTCCTACTCTTCCAGAAAAATACTTTGGTTCAGCAGCATACCACTACTTGCTGTTACCTATCGGCATGGGTGGTCAAAGGTGGGAGCAGTCTAGCCTGAAGGCCACCATTAACTTAGTGAAGTTGGAAGCAAAGTAATCTTTAGAAAATAAGAGGAAAAGTGATAGTGTAGGAGGCCTGTGGGAGAAGTGAAAATTGACAATAATGATGGAGATGATAGGGAGATGAGATTGCCTGTCAGTCATTCATTGGTAAGATACAGTTACTGTGAAGAGTTGTTTCCTTTTTTTAATCCTTTATGGTTTGGCCTTGTTTTAGCTTGAAAATTTGAATCAGAGCGTTTTTCTTAATATGGTAAATTGCTTTTTCTCATCCGCCACTAGGGTCCTAGAGATCAAATTATTAAATTGGTTGTAAGAAAGGGGCCCTCATTTTATTAAAAACTCAACTTTGTTCAGTTCAACCATTGCAGCATAAAAGGAGAATTGAGGTAGTTCTGTGGAACATTAAAATTTAGGAAGGATTATTTTGATTCTTGGTGGTTTCTTTTTCTGCTCTAATTGTATGTGAAGGAACTTTCAAACAACATATTTTTAAAAGAGACTATAGTAAATTTGATGATGGCTCTAGTCCTGTGTAATTTGACAACTGACTTAATTAAAAGATACGTTTGAAACTTAACCTGCAACTGCCCACATGGTTGAAACTTAAACACTATTGGATCTTCAAGAGAGTTATTTTATTTTTTGTCTTTTGATATATTTTGCTATTCATGTAGTCATTGGACTTTGACGTAATTCTCTGCGATTAAAAACCTGCCTGAGGTGAAAGATATTTACATGTCCAGCCCATACAAATAGCTTTAAAAATTGCACAATATGTTCATCAGTTTTTGGAGACTCTTATCTTTACCTTATCCTCTAAAGAATGGTAGGTGTGATTCAAATTGGTCACACAATGGAGTCTGGGAACTGATTGTCGCTATGTGCAAATTGTAAATGTCAGATCACAGTTTAATTGTGGTGAAAATATGTGGTAGCTCATTCTGAGCATTAAACAGCTGTGCAAATATTGACAGAGGGAAAAGAATCTAACATGATATAACTGATACTTGGGTGTTCTGAGGTTCTTGTTTTAAAAAAACTCATGAGTTAAAATCCTATGTAGGAAAAATAAAGGTTAAAATGCAGCATTTAATGCAGGGTTTCTCAGCCCTGGGCACCCATAGTCACTGAGGGAGCTTGCTCTGTTTTTATTTTAATTTTTCAGGTTTTATTTATTTAAGTAATTCTACACCCACTCAATGTGAGGCTCGAACTCACAGCCCTGAAATCAAGAGTCGTACATTCTTCTAATTGACCCAGTCAGGTGCCCCAACTTAGAGAGCTTTGAAAATAAACCCACATTAGGCCCCACTGCCAGGTATCCTGCACCAGTTGGTGTGGGCTGATGCCTAGGCATTAGTATGGCTTTTTATTTTTTATTTTGATTTTTTTAATCATTTGATGTATTAATTAATTAATTAATTAAAAATTTTAGTTAGTTACTATACAGTGCAAAATTGGTTCCAGAAGTAGAATTCAGTGATTCATCCATCACTTACTTAGAACACCCAGTGCTAATCACAAGCGCCCTCCTTAATAATACCCATCACCCATCTAGTATCACTTTTTAAACAGGGTCCATGTCTAATTGTACTGTTCAACTTGAGTTGAGAATCACTGACATGGATGAACATAGAAGTCATAAATTTCATTTCTAAACAATAAGGTAGCAAATTTATCCAATTTTACCAGAGTTTTATCTTGCATAATCGTCATGCAGTGACATAGTTAACACAAATTAAGTTGGCTGACTGTAGTTTTATGATTAAAGTAGCCAAACAGATCTTCCAAAGATAAATGAAATAAAGGCAAAACCTACTTGACTCAGACTACTAATGCCCAGGAGAATGAATCATCCTGACAGTGCATTTTTATCTATCTTGTGAAGGCCTCATAAATAAGACATGGCTGAAAGCCTGTAGGAGGAACATTTATCTTGAAAACTCAAAATCCCTTTAGCAAGAGATTATATATTACATATGTTATGGTCATTATGCCAAAAGAGTAATATACATTCATACACGCAAATACATGTACATGTACCATACTTCTTTCTCTGAGCTATAAAATATACATTATAAAAGCTGCACATGTATATGTATTCACCAAACAAATCTAAGTACAAGCACACGCAAAGCAACACTGTTGCTTTAAATAGTCTTTTACCATTTTAGTATAGTTCTGTGATTTACCATTTTCACCCAGAACAAGACATATTTCCAATAGAGAATTCACCTGCAAGGCTTCAGTTTTGCCACTGTTCAGAGTATATGAAAAAATGTGCCATCCAAACACACACATTAAACTAGCACTCATTATAGGCCATAAGCCTTAATGCAAATCTTATGTATGCCCCAATTTTATGAGCCTTAGCATTCTCTGGTAAAATTGTGATACTCTACCTGCTTCAGCAGATTCTTGGGAAGATTAAGGATTGTAAGATCAGTGAAGGCAGGATGTTATAACTGTTTTGTTCTCTGATCCCAAACCTCTAGACTAGTGCGTGGTGCCTAAGTGGTACTCAGTCAATACGTGTTCAATGAGTAAAGGAAACATTAGTACACACATTTGACCACGTAGCGTCTGGTAGATACAGGGTTGTGCACCCTCGGTGTTGTGTTCTTCCTTAATAGTGTGACGGGTTGGTCCTTACATATTTTCTTTAAAGCACTCACTTATTTTTAAAATTGAAAACAAGTAACAGAAATAGAGCCCAGACGGGGTGCCTGGGTGCCTCAGTTAGTTAAGTGTCGACTTTAGCTCAGGTCATGATCTCACTGTTCGTGGGTTCGAGCCCCGCATTAGGCTCTGTGCTGACAGCTAGCTCAGAACCTGGAAGCCTGCTTCAGATTCTGTGTCTCCCTCTCTCTCTGCCCCTCCCTCCCTCATGCTCTGTCTCCCTCAAAAATAAATAAAAACATTAAAACATTGAAGTCATAATAATAACACTTTATTTTAAAAAAGAAAGAAAAAAGAAATAGAGCCCAAACTATTTCAGAGTATACTAAAAAAGAACCTTCATTAAAGATAGAACAAAATAATCAGGTACTTGAAATATAAATGACTTTTACTGTTATGTTGTTAAACTAGCTGGTGTTTGCTTGATATGTCCATATTGGTTTTATTTGTATTTGTGCCCCTATTAAGTTCCAGAAGGGAGTAATCACTGTAAAGGCTTAGAGAACTTTTCAGCCATTACTGGAGATTGGAAATACCTCGCAGTCTTGTTAAAATGAAGATTTGGATGGTAGGGGGCAGGGGTGGAGGGTGGTGGTGCTGAGAGTCTTAGAAAAAAATGCACCAGAACCAGTTAAATAGTCAAAGACTTTATTCAAAACTATTGCAACAGGGGAGAGAGATTGAACTCAACTTGACTGAAACAAAAGGTGGGAGGATTTTTAAACGCCCTGGTGAACTCATGGAGAAGTACTGGAGGACATTGGGGGAAAGAAGTCAGCTGATGTGATTAGGCCCTTTGTCCCTTATCAAAGTTAAGCCTCTACCCTCCCACAGAGACTAGTAGAGAGCGGACCTATGTGTTTTGATGGTTATATTTTGGCTTCCAGGTCCTTGTAAAAAGACATTCCTGGGTTTTAGAAGATTTACGTCTCAAATGGGGCAGAGAGAAAGAATTTACAAGTTTTCTGAAGTAAATGCCCTAAGGAGCAGGAGGTCAGGACTCTAAAGTTTAATCAAGTTGAGGGGAACATTACAGCAGTCTTGGTCAGTCTGCATTTCTCATATGCTCAAAGATGGTGTCAGTGCTGCTGGTCTGTAAACCACATTGAAGTAGCACAGGTGTGCCCTACTGCATTGATAATGGGAAATAGTATTGATGATTTATGATAACTTATTTTTTTAGTTTCTAGAGTGTGTATACAAGTGTAGGTTTGAAATGGTCAATACCATCGCCTGTGTAGATGGCCTACTAGAAATGCTGAGAGTCTGTCCCCATGACATGAAATTTGGAACAAGTCAGGTCCCAGGGTCTAGAACACATTTGACATTCACCTCATTTCAGTGTAAGTAAACTAGTGTCATAATGAAGTTCCCATGTTATGTTTTGTTTTAATTACTTTCTTTAGGCCCCTAGCAAATAGGTCACATCATCCATTTTTAACAGATTGAAAAGACTGTAGTCAGTTTTGGTCAGTGACAATGCAAAAGTGCAATTCAATTCTACAAATAGTTATTACCTGATAAAGTCAATTTCTTAAATAATTTTCTAAACTAGAGTGGATATGCCAAAACTGTAGAAAATCATTAGAGATAGAATAAGAAAATACCGTGGGGATATTTTTAAAATTGAATTCTCCAAAGTACATTGTTATAAACTAATTTTCCTAATTGCATGAGAATGGAAGATTACTTTTTTAATGTGAGTCAAAGGATTTTCAAGACATTTGAGTCACCTGCGTGGACATTGGCTTTTATTCTGTTCATTGTGATGTGGTAATTTAAAGTGTTCTTATTAGGATTAATCAACATTCTAAAATGCAATTCATTAACATATTTTCCATAGAAAATAGTGAGGTCTGAAATGCCCTCAAAAAACAAGCTTTCAATTGCTAAAATTAAAAGTTTATAATGATACCCCAATCCAAAGGTCAAAAAACACAATTAATTAAAGCTAAAGAAAACAAATCAATGAATTAATAGGATTAAGAAAGCTTTGCCTTCTTTTCATAAAAAAAGCTAAAAGGCCCAAAATGTGACTTTTTTTTTTTAAAGACTTGCTTTACATGAATGGAGTTTTTAATCCGTTCAAAGCTTAATCCAAGTTTAAGGATTCAAACAAAAAATCCCTAACATTTTAATTTGCACTTATGAGGGGTTCAATCAGACTAAGACGTTTAATTTGGCAACCTCCTTTTTAACAGAGAGCTGCCACTTCAGTTTGCGTTGGTTAATAAAATGGAAGAGTTCCAGTGATTTTGAATGCAAAATGATAATCAATCAAGTGAATTCCGTTTTTCCATTGATTTTCATTGTAAAATTATAGATTTTCTTTTCTGTACAGCAAACAGCACTTTCTGGGATGTATAATTCAAGTTGAAAATTTAATAAGAGAGAACTTGTGGTGCAGAACATTGCCGAGACCTTCATCCATTTGCAGCACTTTTCATCATTTCCTCCTAATCCCTTAGTTTGCTGCTCCTGCTTGCTTCCTGGACAGATTCATTCCCTATAATAACAGCGAACACCTACATAGCATTTTCTTTCTGCCATGTGTTGTCCTAGAATCTTTATAGTTACTCATCTTCATGATTACCCTGTTCAATGGGTACCATTTGGATCATCAATGTCCACATTTTACAAATGAGAAAACTGAGGCCAATTTTTGACTTAGGCCTCATAAATAGGACATGTCAGTGTTTTGTCCTAAACCAGGTAGTCTGACTCCAGAGCTTTCATTTTTTTTCAAAATTATTTCTTTTGTTTCATAGGTAACACAGGTACTGAAAATATTTATGTAAACAAACCTATAGTTAATGAATGCCCTTGTTACTAATTAAGGCAAACACCATTATTACTATTTTCGAAGTCAAGACATAAACATTTTCAAGGCACGCCAGAAACCTTCCATATGCTGCCTCCTAACTAATGCCCCCCAGCATGTAGAAGCATAAACAGTAATGACTTTTTAGAATTGCATCTGTACTTTTCTTCATAGTTTTACTTCAATATCCATCACTAAACGCTGTAGTTTAGTCTTGTCTGATTTTCTAAATTCTTCTAAGTCTCTTTTAACACAGATACTCCTCTTATATCAGAGTTCTCTGGAGAAACAGAACCAATAGGATATACATAGATAGATGTAAGAGGAGATTTACTGTAGGAATGGGCTCATGTAGTTACAGAGGCCAAGAAGTGCCCCAGTGTACTGTGTACAAGCTGGAGAACCAGAGAAGTCAGTGGAATAATACAGTCAGTCTGAAATCCTGACAGACTCTCAAGAGCCGAGAACCAGGATCTCCAATGTTTGAGGGCAGGAAGAACTAGATCTCCCAGCTCAAGAAGAGAGTAGGACTGTATTCTTCTTTGGCCTTTCTGTTCTGTTTGGGCCCTCAGTGGAGTAGATGATGCCCCTGCACTCACCTACTGTCCCTCCACATTGTCGAGGGCAGCTCTTCATAATTATGTCTCCTGATTCAAGTGCAAACCACTCCCAGAAACACCCTCTCACAAACAGACCCAGAAGTCATGTTTTACCGGCTATCTGGGCATCCCTTAACCTGGGTGACACATAAAAGTACCCATTACACCACTCTATCTTTTTTTGTTTTTTTCAGCCGTCTATTGAAGAAGCTGGATTGTTTGTTCTGTAGAGTTGTCCATGTTCTGCCTTTGGCTGCCCCTGTGTTTGTGATACAGGGAGAGAAAGATAACTAAGGAATTCTCCTATGGATATTGCCAGGTCTGTTTCTCATTCAGATCGTTTCTTTTCACACTGCCTACTATCTTGAAAAGTCCAGGCCTTGCCTGTAGTGTCAACATAGATTCTCAGCATAAGAACAGCTGTTCTGAATGATAGAAATTATTTTAAAAATTAGCCACTTCTTCCTGGATCTCAGAATATAGTAGAGTGATTTGGGCTATTTTATATATTAGTGGAAGAAAGGCAACCTGAACTCCTTTCTTTCCTGAGTTAGCTTATTACATCTTCAGTACTTGTAAAGTGTATGGTAAGTGATCAGTCACAGCATACTGCTATTTATTGAGCGTCCATGGCCACTGGCTGACATGGCATTGAATATAATGTTGTATTGTTGCTCCAAGCCTTTTTGCCTTCATGCTAAATGACTCAACCCATCAGAAGAAATTTATAATGGACATATAACTCACCTATTTAGACTTTGTGAGATTGATTTGTTATGAAGTTACTGGCTGTAGTGTCTTTGAGAGAGTAGACCTTCATTTTAAATGAAGACAGCCTCATCTATGGATTTCAAAACATGTTTATATACTGTAAGTCTGTGTTAAGGAAATGGGGTGAAGCTGGTTACTAAAAGTGAGAAAATATGTGGAGTGCCTGGGTCGCTCAGCCAGCTAAGTGTCCAGCTCTTGATTTTAGCTCAGGTCATGATCTCATGTTTTGTAGGTTCAGGCCCTGTGTTGTGCAGAGCCTGCTTGGTATATTCTCTCTCTCTCTCTCTCTCTCTCTCTCTCTCTCTCTCCACCCCCCCCCGCCCTTGCCCCTCCCCCACTTGTGCATGTGCTCTCTTCTCTTTCTCAAAATAAATAAACATGTTAAAAAAAAAAAAAAAAAAACAAGAAAAGACGCACCTGGGTGGCTCAGTCGGTTGTGTCTGACTCTTGATTTCAGCTCAGGTCATGATTTCACAGTTCATGAGTTTGGACCCTGCATTGGGCTCTGCAGTAGCCTGCTTGGGATTCTCTTTCTTCTCTCTCTCTCTCTCTCTGTCCTTCTCTTGCTTGCTTGTTCTCGCTCGCTCTCTCAAAAATAAGTAAATACACATGAAAAAAATGAGAAGATACATGTGAAAGTGTTTGGAACTGATTGTGTTATACAGCGGTATTCAGAGCTTTGGAGCATATCACAGGTTAATATTTTTTGAAAATTTATTTTAAATCCTATAATTAGATAATGGAACTTCAGCATTCCCAGGCTATCTTGTCCTTACAATATCTAAACCGTGTTCCAAGCTAACTCCCTTTCATAGGTTCCCTCTGGGTGCTCTATAGTTATGGTTTTTTTTTTTAAATTATGTAGATTGATGTCTGTTAGGCAACCAGTCAGCTGACTTCACCTCCACGCCCTCCTACAGTCCTTTGCATATTTGGAAACTTGAAAAACCACATCTCATTCTTTTCTGGATCTCCAGGTCTGCCAAAGTTTATTTTCCTAAGTCATATGTGACTATAAACCCATCTGGTGAACAGACTTATACTAAATAGTTAATGAGAAGTGAATGGCCAGTAGGAAAGGCCATTCTTCAACCACTCAGATTTAATTGTAATTTAGCAGTGATCCTTCACAGGCAATGCCAGAGACTGGAGTTTGCACTTAGAATTTTCTGGGATATCAGCCCTATAGCTGATGGGGCCCCTTCCGCCTGATGACCGATGACCAATCTATGAAACATTTGGTGGCAGAAGGAATCTGAAAGCCTTTGACTCAATGGCAAGCTGAATACATATGGGTAAAGCATTGTAAAGTCCCAGTGACATTTTAAAGAGCTCTACTGTAAATAATCTAGTATTGCCAGCTCTCTCTGTCCTGTATTTATCAGAGGAAAAAATGTAATTCTTGAGAGATATTAGAAATACTGTTGTCTTAAGCAAAAGACTTGAATTTTTCTGCATGACTTCTTCCTTCCCTTTGGCTTCTCCTTTGCAAATGGAATGGTTGAAAAGGAGGATGGAGCAGTTGAGGGGGGTAGCAGCTCTGTGCAGTTGCTTTTGTTTATTTTCTAACTGACCTAGCACAGTGTAGGCGGAGGCGATGCATGTTTCCTGACATTGGGCCAGTGATGTATGGCCTGACCTTCAAAATGAGGAACATCTTCTCTGTGGGTGAGAGTGAAGCCGTGGAAATGCTTTTATCCCATATTGCTTGGCAGTTTGCAACCAGTTCCGACAAAAAGCACCCACCCCGCTGAGTTTGCTGAAGCTTGTATATTGGTTTTAGTTTGAACATTTTGGCAAATTAAGGGCCGAGTGAAACCATAAAATTGATTTTATTTACAACAAAGCCTTGTGGTGTACGTCAGCTGCTCTCCCACCTCCTTTCTTTAGTTTTTGAGGTAGTTTCTGTAGGTATTTTTCTGTAGCTTTATAATGAACTTGCATTTGTTTCAGTTAAAGGATAATACCTCCCCTGGATTTCCTATTTTTTTTTTTAATTTAAATTTTAGTTAACATACAGTGCAGTATTGGTTTCAGAATTGAATTCAGTGTTTCATCACTTACATACAACACCCAGTGGTCATCACAAGTGCCCTCCTCAGTACGCTGGGTGTCCTCTTAATTCATATTGGACAAGGTCTGCTTTCTTTTCAGTCTTTCTTTTGTGTATGCCCAGTGGATGCCTCTCTTCCATCTCTCTCATTCAGTATCAAGAGCCATTTACAACAGCTTTGTGGTGAACAGATCACATGTCTCTTACCTAATCTGAAGTGTTAAAGCTTTGGTTTAAATTTTCTTCTCGGGGCACCACGGTGGCTCAGTTGGTTGAGCATCCAACTCCAGCTCAGGCCATGATCTCACAGTTCTTAAGTTTGGGCCCCGGGTCAGGCTCTGTGCTGACTCCTTGGAGCTTGGAGCCTGCTTCAGATTCTGTGTCTCACTCTCTCTCCCTACCTCCCTAGCTAATGCTCTCTCTCTCAAAAATAAATAAACATTAAAAATTGTTTTAATTTTCTTCTCAAACGTTGCAGTGAAAGGATGATGTAGCAACATGGTTTTTTTATTGTGTGATATCAACTATATGCAATATCTTTACAAATATGATTTTTTTCTGTGAGTACTGTTATTATTCTTGGAGCATTTTTTATGGGGGGGGTGGCATACAAAAGATTCCACTCATTTCTTAATAAATAGGAATTGTGGGGAGCGGAATGGCCTAGTCAAAGGACCTGGATTTTAGTCCTAACTTAGGCAACACCTTGCATATTTTCTGGCAAGGTGTTTAACTTATTTATGACCATAGTTCTTCATATATGAAATGAGATATTTTTTTCTGGATTAGTGGTTCTCAACCCTGGCTGCACATTAAAATCATTGGGGAAACTTTTTGAAATATACCAGTAACTAGCCCCCATCCTATACTAATTAAAAAAGCAATATCTAAGAGACTAAGGCATTGGCATTTCTTAAAAGCTCCCCAGGTTATTCTAATCTCGAGCCAGGGTTAAGAGCCAATGATTATGGTGTCCTTTAAAGCTCCAAGATGGTATGATTCTAATCTCTTAGCGAATCTTTTGGTGGTGTTTTTTTCTGTCTTTAGAGTCACAAGCAAAAGTATTAATAGAATTAGGCAAGCATTTTAAATCAGTACGTATAGTCCACACACAGTTAAAACCAAATTTGTCATATAAGGTATAATTTTTATACTGCCATTTTCAAACTTTGTGCATAAAGTTGTTAAGGATCTAGAGTACTGGTTCTCCCTCACTCCTGGTGATTCTGATCCAGTAGATAGGACAGATACTAGAAGTCCACATTGTAAATAGGCACCCCAAGTGTCTCCCTTAAGTGTATCTACTGATATGATGTTTAGAAATAGTGTACACTCAGAGCGCCTGGGTGGCTCAAGTTCAAACCCCACACCAGGCTGTGTGCTGACAGCTTGGAATATGGAGCCTGCTTTAGATTCTGTGTCTCCTTCTCTCTCTGCCCCTCCCCTGCTCGCACTGTGTCTCTTTCTGTCTCTCAAAAATGAATAAAAACATTAAAAATTTTTTAAAAATTTTAAAATAGAAATACCGTATACTCAGTGATTTCTAACTGATGAATAATAAAGGTGTACAAAGCATAATTTCTGTCCTTTACCAAAAGATGGTTCAAGTTTATTTCTTTTTGGTTCAAGTAGTGCTGGGGTGGATGGCATTACAAGCAAATATTAAGATTGGGCATAGTATATTTTAAGTGAATTTTGAGTATTCCTTAGAATGGCAAGATTACACGTTGGAATTGTAAGGGAGCCATCTAGTGGTTAAGCATAAAGACCTGTTGCATCTTGTTTTAAGATCTTTCTTTGCCTTATGAGTTTTATTAGAATATGGATGTAAATATATATGCAGTTAAGTATAGATGTATACACTGAATATATATGTTTATACATTTGATTTTATATTTTATTAAATATAGATTAAGTTTTAATAGATTTTTATATTTATACTTGTGCTTTTATTGTTGTAAAAATAATTTCTCATTATTTTATAATTAATTGTCCATATTTTATGTATTCCAGATACTTTTTTGAAACATGGATATATAGATAAATAAGACATGATAAATAATACATAGATAAATAAAATAAGGGCATAAAAATAAGCAAGTAAGTAAAACATGTATTTAAATTCCCACTAAATATTGTTTGAATTTGAATGTAAGAGGGATTTGAGGACTTAGAAATAGTTTATGCAATTAGAGAACACATACAAAGTGTGAAGGATTCAGTCTAAGAAACATTACCGTTTTTATATTCTTTGAAGTTTTTAACATCCCATAACAAATGCATTGGACTGATTAGGGCAGTGCCAAAAATATACATCATGTTACTTACCGGATCATTTATAGCCATGAGATATTCTTCCCTCAAACCTCTTCCTGATTTTGTGCATATTAGTTTCATCATGCAGCAAAGATGAATTAGACCTTTGGATGACAGTGTTTGTCTTTTACCCATAGGAAAAAAAAAACAAGCTAATAAGAGAGCAAGATGCCCAAGACATTCGTTTTCCTAAGCTCACATTTTAATTTCAGTGTCTTGTCTTTTTTTTTTTTTTTTAATGTTTTATTTATTTCTAGGAGAGACAGAGAGAGAGACAGCATGAGCAGGGGAGGGTCAGAGAGAGAGGGAGTCACAGACTCTGAAACAGGCTCCAGGCTCCGAGCTGGCAGTCAGCACAGGGCCCGACGTGGGGCTCGAACCCACGAACCGCGAGATCATGACCTAAGCGAAAGTCGTATGCTTAACCGACTAAACCACCCAGGCGCCCCAATTTCAGTGTCTTTTCATAAGAAGCATTTTGAAAGCTTACCAGCCTAAATTAAATTGAAATTATTTGATCTCAGTTTACAATGTATCATGTTCTTAAGCTAGGTCATTTCTCTTGCTGTATTCAAAATCGTGGATGTCATCCATTCATAGCTGACTCTGCTATTCAAGTAACTTACACGTTTCTCCCTAGTGCTCCTTTTTTCCCTTTCCCTTTCAGGATCCAGGATTCCACATGCTTGCTGGACATCCCTTCCTTAAATTTCTTATAGCACCTCAACATGCCCCATGTGGAATAGTTATCTTTGCACTACTACTCTTTAGTTAATGTATTTCATTGACAGGTTTTTACAGTCTTCACAGAAAGAAAAGATTCCAAGAAAAGATTCCAGTCTTGTTTAATCATCCTTCTTTCTAATTCACCTTCCCCCATTTTTTCTCTTAGCTCTACTTCTAAAACCCATCTGGCATCATTCATTCTGGGTATTCTGAAACATGGGGATTCCGTGGAAGGCAAGGAGCCTCTGAGAGAACCCCTCAAGATTCCCGCCCCCTGATGTACCTGCCCTGTGTAATACCCTCCTCCCCTTGGGTGGGGGAGAGACTGAATGCCACTTCCCTGACTCGGTTACACTGTGTGGGCAAAAGGGAAGATAATTTTGCATATATAATTAGGGTCCCAAATCAGTTAATTTTGAACTAATTCAAATGGAGATTATTCTGGTTGGGCCTGACTTAATCAGAAGTACACCTCTAAAATAGGGACTGAGCCCTTCCTCAAGAGAGAGATTCTCTTGCTGGAACGAAGTCCTCCTTCATTAAGTAAGCAGCCATGTTTTGAGAGGGCCATGTAGAAAGGATCTTCAAAGTCTGAGATGATGATGCCTCCCATTTTGGTTTTCTTCTTCAATATTACTTTGGCTATTCAGAGTCTTTTGTGGTTCCATACAAATTTTAGGATAGTTTGCTCTAGTTTTGAGAAGTATGCTGGTGCAATTTTGATTGGGATTGCATTGAATGTGTAGATTGCTTTGGGTAGTAATGACATTTTAACTATATTTATTCTTCCAATCCATGAGCATGGAATGTTTTTCCATTTCTTTATGTCTTCTTCAATTTCCTTCGTAAGTTTTCTATAGTTTTCATCATAGAGATCTCTTATATCCTTGGTTAGGTTTACTCCTGGATATTTTATGGTTTTTTGTGCAATTGTGAATGGGATCAGTTTCTTGATTTCTCTTTCTGTTGCTTCATTGTTGGCATACAAAAATGCAACCGATTTCTGTACGTTGATTTTGTACCCTGCAACTTTACTGAATTCTTGGATCTGTTCTAGTAGGCTTCTGGTGGAGTCTGCTGGGTTTTCTATGTAGAGTATCATGTTGTCTGCGAAAAGTGAAAGTTTGACTTCTTCTTTGTCAGTTCTGCTGCCTTTTATTTCCTTTTGTTGTCTTATTGATGATGCCAGGACTTCTGGCACTCTGTTAAACAACAGTGGTAAGAGTGGACATCCCTGTCATGTTCCTGATCTCAGGGGGAAAGCTCTCAGTTTTTCCCCGTTGAGGAGGATGTTAGCTGAGGGCTTCTCATAGATGGCTTTTATGATGTTTAAATAACTTCCTCTGATCCCGACTGTCTCGAGGGTCTTTATTAAGAAGGGATGCTGATGGATGTTGGGGGGGGGGGTGATGGGCATGGAGGAGGGCACTTGTGAGGATGAGCACTCGGTGTTATATGGAAACCAACTTAACAATAAACTATTAAAAAACAAAAAACAAAAAAACAAGTGATGGTTACCAGAGGGGAGGTGGGTGGGAGGATGGAGTGGGTTGGGGATTAAAGAGTATACTTATGATGAACACAGAGTAATGTATAGAATTGTTGAATTCTATACATATATTTGTACAGTATTTGTACAAATTGTATGTTGTACATATATTTGTACAATATAGTACAAATCACTATATTGTATACCTGAAACAGAGATAACACTGTAAGTTAACTATACTGGGATTATAATAAAAACAAACAACAACAAAAGGAACTTCAAGTGGCCTCTAGGGGCTGAGAGTGCTGCCTGGTTGGTAGATGGCTAGAGCACAGAGATCTACAACCACAGGCAACTAAGTGCTGCCAACAACCATCTGAGCTTGCAAGAGGCCCCAGGCTCCATGAAAGAATGCAGCCCAGCCCAACACCTTGATGCAGTCTTGTGAGACCCAGAGCAGGATGCCCAGCTGAACCCTACCAGGGCTCCTGCCTGACCCCCAGAAGCTGTGAGATAATGAATTCTGTGTTGTTTTACGCCATGAAATTCGGGGTTATGTGCTATGCAGCCATAAAGAACTAATCCAGGTCCTCATTAGCTTGTGCTTTCGATCAGTGCAGTAACTTTCAAACTAGGCTCTCTGGTGCCAGTCATCCATAGAAAACTCTACATAGTGCACCCAAAGTCATCTTCCTTAGAAATAGACTAAAATGTAAGCCCAGTGAGGTAGGGGGTTTATCTTGTCCAAAGCTGTCTCTCTAGAAGAATATTAGCACATTGTATGTTTCTTAGAAGAACACTTAGAAAAATCCTAGCGTGTTGTATGCAGGTTACAAATAGTGACTGATGAACAGAATGGTTAAATATGATCTACCACCTTTAAACACAACAAAACCTTTGCTGGTCCCCTGTGCATACAGAGAAACATCCTTCTGACATAAGGAGGCTGTGAAATGAAGTACTTAAGTATGTGGATTCTAGAGGTAAAGACCTAGGGTTCAAATTCCACCTCTAATATTTCCTACTTTGTGACCTCTTGGAAGTTGCCTGACCTCACTAAACCTCAGTTTTTTTTCATTTAGCAAACATGGTAAATGATAATTACTACCACTGAAGTCTGACTTGAAGGTTAAATAAGATAGTGCATTTAATGTATTTTCATAGTGTGTGGCCTATGCCGTAGCTCAGTAAATGTTAGATATGCTTATAACATGTCAGGCCCTCTGCTGTTGACATTTCCCTCTTGTCCTCCAGCCATGAAGCAGGCCCTCCTGTGTTCCCTGCATCTGCAGCATGATGCAGAGTAAAATGCATGAATATTCTTTCAGTTTGGGGCTCTGAATGGCCTGTACGGCAGGTTTCTTCACTGCCTCAGTTTGACTCTCCGAGGAATGGGGCTAATTGTAACATATTGCACAACAATATGTCTTGACTCTATTTTTACACAATCAGTCGTATTGATCATCAGGTAAAAATTGGTCAGTGAGGCCATTTACTCTCTAGGATGCTATAATGAATGTTCTTCATAACATTTTAAAAACCTAAACTTTTTCTTGCCCTCTTAGAAATAGTTGCTAGTTGAAATGAATCTGTACTCACTTTAGTTGAGACCTCTCTCTTTGTCTCTGTTCTTGCATTTGCTTTTTTTTTTTTTTTTTCCAGTTTTTTTTTTTTGTTTTTTTTTAGTTAGTTTTTTTTATTTATTTAAGTGTTTTTATTTATCCTTGAAAAAAAGAGTAATCAAGAAAAAAGATGTCTGATAGATTATTAATGAGTATATAACAAGCCCTATTCAAGTGTCATTTGTATATACGCATAAATGTTTTAGTGGTTAGAATTAATAAATAACGTCAGAAAAACTAATAAAGGAAAACCAATAAGAAAGCAACGTAGGAGTACCTGGGTGGCTCAGTCAGTTAAACATCTGACACTTGGTTTCGGCTCAGGTCATGATCTCTCTCTCGGTGTGTGGGATGGAGCCTCAAGTCGGGCTCTGTGCTGGCAGCTTGGAATGTGCTTGGGATTCTCTCTTCCTCTTTCTCTCTCCCTCCCTCGCTCCCTCCTTTGCGCGCTGTGCGCTCGCTTGCTCTCTCTCTCTTTCTCTCTCTCTCTCTCTCTCACACACACACACACACACACACACACACACAATAAATAAATAAATAAATAAATAAATATATTTTTAGAACACGTAACGGTAAAAAAAAGAAAACCTATGAAATTCTATCATGAATTCTGTTTTCAGCCATTGAATAGATCATAGATGCAATCAGTAAAAGGCAAATATAGTGATTCTTACACCAGTCATTTAGGTAAAGTATTTCAAAGCATGAGCAGGCACATATGCTAGGCAGCTTATGATTTAAATGAACTGGTGTTGATATTGAAATTGGTACTCTCTTCCCAGTGGTATGGCTGAATGTATGCTTTAGCCAGCTGCTTTTCCGCCAGATTCTATTTAAGTCAGTTGGTGAATTATCTCCAGTGCCTCGTTGAACATAATGTTGAGCAGCAAGATTTCTGTGTTTTATCGATATGTTTAAGCGGCACTAAACAACCAGCGTCGATGGCAGTATTGGTCAGATCATTTGTCTCCCATTCTGTAGTAAAAACAGTTGACTGAGAGCTTCGTGATTTTTCAGCTGTTTGGGTCACTATATTCTTTTTTTTTTAAATTTTTTTTTTAATGTTTTATTTATTTCTAGGAGAGAGAGAGGGAGAGAGACAGCGTGAGCAGGGGAGGGTCAGAGAGAGAGGGAGTCACAGACTCTGAAACAGCCTCCAGGCTCTGAGCTGGCAGTCAGCACAGAGCCCGACGCGGGGCTCGAACCCACGAACCACGAGATCATGACCTAAGTGAAAGTCGGACGCTTAACCGACTAAGCTACCCAGGCGCCCCTGGGTCACTATATTCTAATAAACATGCTTCTGGATGGAAATCTGCTAACACTTCAGCATGGAAAAATAGGTTTGACTGAGAAAACTACATTTGTGAATATAGTCTGTCTTTTGGCATAAGCAGATGCTACTTCAGTTTGCAGACTTAAAAGTAAATAACTTTTCTGTGACTTAATTGAGCAAGGATATGTTTAATATTACCGAAGTCACACCATGTATAGGATGGGGGGTAATAACCACGTGGTAAGATCTTTAACACGATGATTGAGCTCTATTCTGGTGAGCTTAGAACAGCTGCATTTTGTGCTAGACATCACTGACTTGTCCCAAAAAGATAAATTGTAGGTACAAGCAGCAAATATCAAGCTCCCTTAGGATTTTTATCCTTTTCCTTCTGTTTCTTAATTTTTTTTTTCCATTTCAGGGTCACAACAGCAATATATCCAACGTTAGAAATAAGGACATCTGTATTGCATTGATATTGTTAAATTGGTATTCAGTAAAATAAAACCATCCCTTGCAGTAATGGGTGAGAACTTGCCTTTCACCTAGAGCCAAATTCATTAGAAATTCATGCTCACAGCCCAGAGAAAAACAGAGTTTTTATGAAGTTTCAACAAGTAATATATCTGCATGATGGGTTGTTCCAAGAAACTGAGCAAATGAAAATGTCAGTTTTCAGAAACTGTCAAAACCAGCATAACCTAATTTAGAATTGCTGCTTATTTAATAAACCACCAGTCTCCCTACCAGATAGAGTCCTGTCATTCTTGTAGAAAAAGTACTCATTCCTCTTGCACTTAAGTTAGGTTTATAGATACCCAAGACTCTGCTAATGGGAAAAAAGCATTAATTACACCACAACCAATCATTAAACTACAGCAAGCATAGTGTTCTTAGCTATAAAATGCCAGAAGCCTTGATCTGAGTATACCGTGATCAAAGCAGAACCCTAGTTTGTATGTAGTTATAACACAGGGGGCTTTGCCCCATGCATTGTACATGGCACATCCTCAGAAAATATAAAATTATAAGTAATTTTATTAGTGTTATTACATGAGTTAGAATTGAAAAATATATTCGAGGCACCTGGGTGGCTCAGTCGGTTAAGCATCCAACTTCACCTCAGGTTATAATCTCACTGTCTGTGAGTTGGAGCCTGCTTCATATTATGTGTTTTCCTCTCTCTCTTCTCTGCTTACACTCTGTCTCTCTGTCTCTCTCTCTCTTTCTGTCTCCCTCTCTCTCTAAAAAAAAAACAAACATTAAATTTTATATATATATATATATAAGTATTTTTTAAATAAAATATATTCAATACAGAATTTCTAATAACATTGGTACTTATTCAGGGCCCTTAGTGTTTGCATACTAAGGGGCTAGAATACTACTATTTTGCACAATAACCTGTCTTCACTAGAAACACCTCTGATTTTATGATCTGTGAGTGTTAATTATTGTGAGATGTGTTGTACTGGCAGTGGGTCACGATGCTTCAATAGAGTATACACATTAAGTGGATTATATTCCAAACCAGCAGTAGCAAAATTCAGAAGAGGGTGGGGCAGGAGATGACAAGGGTTTTGAAGTAGGAGGGGTGTGTGGAGAGGTATTTCTAAAGAAGCAAATGTTCATGCATTTTTAATTGCATAGAATAATTTGATTACAAGTTTCAAAGATGGACTGAAAAAGAAAATAATCAGTTCTCTACGTGTTGGCACAATAGAAATTTATAGGAAAACTATGGAAGAAATGATATGAGAACAGCTGAATAAACTCAATAGCTATGATGTGGAGCCTTCCTTATGGTCAAGAATGGAGAAGAGTGCACCAGATTTGGCAGCAAGCTGTGTTTTCTCAGTACCATAGATCCCTATTACTCATGAGTATTAGAGAAAGACCTACACACCTGCTTCTGTTACTCTCAAGCTGAATGATGATTACAGCGTTTATAAATGGCCTTTCTTTCCTCCCTGCTAATGTTTCCTCATATGTGGGAGGAGTAGATTATCTGGCCATCTAAATATCACCTGGAATTGTTATACCATGCAGCGGGTGTGCAGGAAATTAGAGCAGATGATTCTGGTTGACAGTTTTAGGTAATACAATGTTTTCAACATCTTTAATCTTATTCTTCAGAGTTTCTGTTTGTTCTCCGCCACATAATTGTCATTTTGGCTCCACAGGCCGGTTACCTCGAGTCAGCCATATTGACACATTTTTGTCATCGTTTGACACTGCTTGCCCTCAGTCTCACAGCTGTGTCATTTGTTTCTGCATACCATTTATTAAGCCCACCTTTGCTTTACTGTTTTAACAATCACATGTCAATCTGGGATTCACCCTCTTGACCTACATGACAACAGCCTCTCACACGGCTTCTTTGCTCTTAACCTGTCTTGAATTCTTTGTAGACATTATAGATCACTGAGACCCAGTTTGATGATCCATTGGGTTTGGTAGGGTAGAGACAAGATTTTATTGATATCTCCAGTGACTCATAATTGTTCACCATGAACCTACAGTCACCTGTACTGATCAGTAGACTATATGTGTTGACAGGTGTATCATCACCTGTACAGGGTGGATATAAGCACGTGTAATCCAGAGAACAAAATGTCAGTGAAGTCAGGCAGATGTGGCTGTCTTCAGTAGTAGAGTTTTATGAGGACAGGACCTAGAAATTCATTTGCAAAACCAAAAATATCATAATCCCCTCTTTTCCTTATCAATGACCTCTTAATATCTACTAAATTAGTACTGCAAAATATGATTTAAAGAAGATTTAAGAAATTTGAATTTCAACTATATTTTTTCATATTTCTCTGTATTTTACAAAGTTTTCATTTACAAAGTTGACAACTGTAAAAAATAAGAATTAGATGGCATATATGCCTTTACATCTAGGAACAATGGAAACGTTGGTAGCAAAACTTTTTTCTTCATGGTGTGTGTTAAAACTGTATGTTAGCACAGTCTCATCTCTTTGGTGGAAGGTGGAATAATTATTTTCCTTATCATTAGTCCTGCTTTCTTATGTGATAGAGGATTGTTAGACCTAAATTACATTCCTTTTTAAAATTATAACCGTCTGTTTTTTTTTTTTTATGTTTATTTATTTTTGAGAGAGAGAGAGAGCGCGAACGAGCAGTGGAAGGACAGAGAGAGGTGGGGGGCAGAGAATCCTAAGCAGTCAGCGCACTGACAGCAGCAAGCCTGACATGGGGCCTGAACTCCTGAACCATATGATCATGACCTGAGCCGAGATGAGACACTTAGCTGACTGAGACACCCATATGCCCCTACAACCGTCTCTTAACAAAAAGACCTTGACTATCACAGTACATTCAATTTCTAGTTTTTAGTGGAAATTTTTAAAAATGAGTAGTTTGCGTTAGGTTTCTCTTGCTGCTGAAACAAATTGTCAAAAATTTAGTAGCTTAAAACAGTATCATTTTATGATCTTACACTTCCAGAATTAGAAATCTGACACAGGTCTCGCTGGTCACATTGTCATCAGAACTCCACTCCTTTCTGGAGGCTCTAAGAAAGAATCCATCTCTTGCCTTTTGCAGCTTCTGGAAGCTGCCCACATTCCATGGCTCGTGTCCCTCTTTCACTGTTTTTCAAGCCAGCAATGTTTCATCTCTCTGACCATTCTTTAGCAAGCAACCCTTTCTGATTTCTATTCCTCTGCCTCCCTCTTCCACTTTTAAGGAACCATATGATTATATTGGACCCATCTAGGTAATCCAGGGCCCTCTTCCTATTTTAATGTCAGTTGATTAACAATATTAGTTCTGTCTGCACTGTTAATTCCCCTTTGCTGTGTAATCCAGCATATTCACAGGTTTTGAGGATCAGGATGTGGACCACTTCTTTGAGGGGGGCATCATTCCACCTACCAGGTAGTGCTATGTGGGTATGTAAATAGGTATATTTTTTTACTGAAGTCTGCCCTTAAAAATAAATGTCTGCAGAATATATTATTTTCTAGTCTTTTACTGTAGCACTAGATTTTTACTCATAATGAAAACCCAAAGATACAGTGTGTACTTTGAATCAATCTGAGCACTAAAAACTTTATAAAAATAAGTACATATATAGGTTATGAGATTTAAGTACAAAAGTAGTGGAATCTTTCTCAACTAAAAGTAATGCTCTGTGTGACACTAATATATAAAGCAAATTCCATATTGTAACTCAAGGTTCTGAAAAAGTCCAATGTCAGAAAATTGCTAACAACATTTCCGAACTTCTTCCTGTGAGTCATTAACCATTGCTAATAGGTCCATGACACTATATCCCATAATAAGGAAAACATTTATTTTTTTGTATTCTGACAAATGGTACTGTTTTTCATGCCCAATTCTAAATTCCTAAATAAAGGTTTTTTTTAGTGTTTTATTTCTGAAAGAGAGAGAGAGAGAGAGAGACAGCGTGAGCAGGGGAGGGTCAGAGAGAGATGGAGATACAGAATCTGAAACAGCCTCCAGGCTCTGAGCTAGCTGTCAGCACAGAGCCCGACGCAGGGCTCGAACCCACAAACCGCAAGATCATGACCTGAGCCAAAGTTGGACGCCTAGCCGAATGAGCCACCCAGGTGCCCCCTAAATAAAGATTTGCAACAAGCTCCCTCACTGTCATCCAGAATTTACTTGGCCTTGTTGCAGGAAGTAAGTACCCATGAAACTTTGTGCACAGTACAGGAATGTTTGCATTTTGGGGTTAAAGGTTGTGATCATTTGGATGATTCCTATGAAAATAGGAATAGTAGAGCCATGAAATACAGGTCCATGTACTTAAGGCAAACATATTGTATAATAACAATGATTGAGGTAAGGAATTGATTTAGGGAATACCCTTTGGACTAAACTAAGCAGTTCTTTATTAAAGGAACTGTGATACAATGGTAAAAGTGGTGGATTAGGCTAAGAAAGACTTAGCTTATGGTCCTGGATCTATCTCTAATTATCTGTATCCTTTTGAACAAGGTTAGGGACATTTTTTTGCCTCATCTCCCTCATTTTAAAAATGAGTTGAGATGGAATTAACACTGAAGTCTTCTGTCATTCAAAGCTTCTGTGATGTTGTGTTATGCTCCCAGTTTTACATGGCTACCATATGCTTTACCTCATCCATGAAGTCTCATGAAAGTAAGGGGGTAAGCTCAAAATAGGAAATCCAGGAGGTAGATGTGATATGACAAAGATATTGGAACCATGAGTATTAGGAACAGAGCTCACAGAAGTTCTGGGAGCTTAAAAAGGCTCTATTGCACATCTCCTTGCTACTTTACTCTTTTCTGAATTCAATTCCAATGGCAATGGTAAATGTGAAGGGGTCTTGAAAAGAAATAGCATCAGGATGTTTTACTATAGTTCTGCCTTATTGTGTATGGAATAGATTTGATACTGGAAACTTGATAGCAAAGTGATATTCTCTGTATAAGATTTTTGCCCCAAACTGGCTTCTTTTATAGAATTGAAACTGCACTCCCAGGGGAATATAAATGATCCTACAAAATGCACTAAAATTCAGAGAATGTTTTCATAGTAGAAATTGGCTGGGCGACAAACACAATCTACCTTATGCCCACATTTAACTGATAAGAATATGCAGAGATCCTTTACGATTCACTCAAAGTCCTGAAGCCAGTTAGAGTCAGGATTGACACGTGATCCACTCTTACCCACATTAGCTATGTTCAACCTTTTGTACTTAAATTGCATATGATTACATATGCCACTAAAATTGAGACTTTTTTTTTGTGCTTAAGTATAGATAACATTCAACAGCAATCACTAATTTTAATGAAGTAATACTTCAGTGTTGCTTCATAATTGCCAAGCACCATTATAGATGCTTTACTCATTTAATTTTATCAACTAACTTAATCACCCCAACAATTTTATGAAATAGTTCTGTCTACTACTGTGTTACAGGTGGGGAACCTGTGCTTCAGTTCACACTTTTAGTAAATGGTAAAGATGAGATATGAACTCAGACAATGTGGTTCCAAGCCCTGTGTTGTCAATTATGCTGTAATTCCTCTGAGTTTAAATAATATTAGAAAAATTAAATGACCAGGTTGGACTTGGCTTCTTCTAATTATTGCCATTACATGACAAATAACAGTTTATTATTTGGATCTTCAATTTATGCATATGACTTTTCTATCTAACTGAGATATTCATGCATTCACCTGTAGTGATTGAGCATTTATCCTACATACAGGACTTTACCAAGTGTTCTGGGGGCTTGCAGGATAATATCATTCAAATCATAGCCTGTGTATTAAAACAGTATGATTCAAAGTATACTAAATAGCATTAATTACAACAGTTCTCATATATTACATATTTAATATGGACCAGCCTTTTTGCTGGGTGCCTTGCATTTATTTTCTCATGTAATTTTCCTATCAGTCCCTTAAGGCAAATCACATTTCTTAATTTTATTGATAATGAAAATGAGAATTGAATAGGTAAACATCTTATCCATGATCACAAGGGAAGCAGCAGAGTTCGTATTTACATCCAGATCTATGTGAGTGAAAACCCCATTTTATATCCACTAGTCTGCTCCGAATCTCCTAACCCAGTCATAAAAAGAGAGCCTCTAGTGCTCCTCTCCAGGCCCAGCTGGGGGGGATGTTACTTCCGAATGCTTGGCCAGCATCCTCCATGGACTCTTGTTGCTCACATCTTACAAGTTCCTGAGTTTTCAAGTTTACAAGTTTTCATCATCTCCCCACACATGATAGTGAGGAGAAATAGTAGAGTTCATCCCTACCCTTTGTGTTTAGGCTCTCCCTACCAATTAAATTTAGGACCAGAGTCTTGCTGAGTCTTTTAAGAGTCTGAGTGATGGAATGAATAGAAATAAACATATGTAACAATATTGTAAATATATGATTTTAACTTAAAAAGTAATAACTTTTTTCCCTTTCCTGCTGCTCTTCGACTTTATTTTTTCAGTATTCCAATGTCATTTCTCTCCCTCTGAAGATCCTGAGATCTGCAGTCTCCTTTGATTCAGACTCTCATTTAGGAATTGGACTGCTTTCACCAAATAGTGGTGTGGTTTCAGCTTTTTATACCTATTCAGCGACACTCTCAGAAAGAGAAGGATTGCATCTCTCTGTTTTAGAGAATCTTGAATTATGAAATAGTATCTCTGTCTCTCTCTCTTTCTTGTCTCCCTCGCCTCTCCTTTCTCCTCTCTTCTTCATACATGCGCATCAACCTTGTACATCTCCATGTGTACTGCTGTTTCTATTTGTTTCTGGTATTATGGTGACTTATAACTTAGGGGTATAACTTATATGTATTATATTTAGCTGGAGACTTGTCAAGACAAATACTGTCTTCCTGACACTGATGCTTGCAGTCAACACTGGAATAGACAGTTGATAGCTGCTTTAAAATTTTTGCAATTGGCTGCCATAGAAACCAACACAAGAGTGACTTTGCACTGAAATTTGACATCTCAGGGATATGTCTAGTGACTCTTTTACAAAGAAAACAAAATAAATTAGAAGCAATTTTATATAGACCCTGTTAGATCTTCAAAACTTGAGTCTGGTAGTGCTTGAACAAAGTCACTATCGAGAAAAATAAAAGATATTGGTCCTTAGCATTCTCGAATTCATCGAAAAGACTTTCTTTAGATGTTAACAGATTTTGATGGCCGAATCGCTCTATCTGGAGCATTCAGCTCATTTCAGAAAGGGTTTAAACATTTTATTTTATGCCTTTAAAAAATTAAGTTTCTCATCTTCCATTCCTAAATCAGAGCTGGCATAAAATTTCAGAAGTCAAGTTTTAACAGTCAGCAAATAAACATTTGTAAAAGTGTTAAATGATTATTATTTTTTCATTTGAAATACATTTGCATTCAGATTTTATATATTGAGGAATATGTATGTCCATTCACTCATATGTGTGCAGTCAAATTTCACCATCTAGACTCTTCCCTTGTGAATGAGTCACCTGAGTTTTCCAAGTACTGAAGTTCCTCTAGTCACTGGAACTTCGATATTCAACAGATGAATGAAACTTGGCAGTTCTCATATACTATATCAAGAAAACCTTCAAATGTATTTGATCCTCCATAGAATTCTTCTAAGGTATACTTCCTCGAAGATGCTCCTTGAGAATATATCACATATAAGTATCATTTTCTCTCTTGGTGATATTTCATGATAATTTTTCATATTAGTTACTGTGATCTGCTGGTGCTGGAGTGTAGGTACAAGTAAAGAATGAAATGGTTAATATCTCTTCCCTTTTTTTTGGAATATGGCCTTCTGCAAATGCCTTTAGCAGTCAGTGTCTCAGGGACATTTGAGCCAAATGCAAGTTGTTAATTTACCTCCTCCTCAGCCCTCAAACTTAGCAACACCCAAACTTGATTCCTGTATAGAGTAGGAATGCCTTATGCCTCAGGTGGCATATTAATGAGATACAGGTGACTCTTTTCCTTTCCCACCATCCCTACTAGCTGACCTCTGTCTCCTCACCACCATGCTCCTTGGGCCGCAGATTACAGGATTCTTACAACAGCCATGTGGCTGCTCTGAATGATTGCCATGGAGTTTTTGCCTTTTCCCTCAGTTTTCTGTCCTGCTGCTGCTTTCTGTTGCTACTCCAAATTTTCTGTAAAAAGCTTGTTTTTGTCTAGATTATCAACCCATCAAAGAATACACTTCCTTTCAAGTGGGAAATCAAATAATCACAGCACGAGGGTACTATTTTTATGGTTCTCTCTTCTATGTTGTTGGTTTATGGCTTGGGTCCACAGGGGATGCTCCATTCTTCCCAAGGAGGAAAGGTTTGCAGCCTCTCCATCTCTAACAACAATTGTTTTGAAGTCTCAGAATTTGAGAGTTCTGAAAGTTTGGCCCCAGGCTGGTTAGAGTGTACTGTGTATGCATATATGTGTGGACATACACTTATTGTCTTGCTCAATAGTAGGCCTACATTCAAATTAATTTGACAAGCTGCTTTTTCAATAAGGTGAAACACAAAAATGGACCCCTATTTCAAAGATGCAGGAAAAGTATTTTTTCAGATCAACTAGGAAATAGCAAGTCAAGAACCAGTGATATCATCATACCTCAGTTGGGTACATATATTTTTTTCTACATGGGACACACAAATTAGCTTTGCAAGTTTATCAGCTATGCATAGATATTTCCTATAACATATACTTTTCTAAAATCACATATGGCTACTTTAAATTGTTCCAAATTCTAAACCAGAGAATGTATTAGGAATTGGGAGAAAAATGACTTATACAAAACAGATATATTCATTAATTTATTTTTTAGTCTGATTGAATAGATTGTGAAAAAGGGGAAAATCCAGTAGGATCTCATTATTTCAAGGACTGTTGTTACACAAATGAGACTGCACTCACTGGCCCTAGGGACATGTCACAGACATTAAGGACAGTACGGTACAATACTCTAATAACACACAGAAAGAAATAAAGAACCAGGAGAGAAACACAAAACAAGGTCAATAGTGGTGAAAAGTAAGCATAGTAAACACTGGAAGCTTTGGGAAAAGATAAATGATTTTATGGGATTTAGAATATCTTCTTTGGTGTCTAATTTAGATACCACGGAAAGTAAACTATTAGGTGGCAGGAATTACATGAAGAGATTAAAAACACGATATGTAAGCTCATGTGTGTTTTGATGTGGTATTTTGAACAGTTAGTGTAATATGGTAGGCTTCTTGACACTTTCTCCCTAACTGGGGAAGGTACCTTTATATTGTAGATAACTTTGAAAAGAGATAGAGGAACAAGAGAAGGGTCTGAAGAGGCGACATAGCTCCAGATGCTTTAAATTTGCTTAAATTAACAGAAGAAAAAGACAAACACAAATAACAAGTTGCACACCACTCTTATCACAGACAATTATAAAAACATTTAAAAAGCTCTTGCAAATAAGGCCAACAACTCAGTACAAAAATGGACATATTATATGAATAAACAATTCATAGGAAAATTCAGTTGGCTTTGAAATAAATATATGAAAATATCCTACCTCCTTTGTGATAAAAGAAATCTAAACAAAAGATTTCACCCATCAGGTAGGTGAAGTTTACAAATGGTGATGTAGAGAACTGGGTGGTATGTTGCTGATGAGAGTTTTATAAAGCCTGTGTGCAGAGCAACTTAGCAATATCTATCAAGACAAAAATGGCACATACTCTTTGATTCATTGATTTTTGAATTTACCTTGTAGATAAACTTATCCATGCTGTATGTCATGTGTGTGTATTTGGCTACGTTTATGTAAGATTGGAAATTAGTTAAATATTCTTCAGTAGAGAAGTGTTTGAGAAAATTAGAATCATCCACACAATGGACACCATTCATCAATGAAGAAGAGACACTTCTCTATGTGCTAGTGTACAAAGATCTTGAAATTTTATTGTTAAATTTAAAAATTGGAGGATATATAAAATGGGTGTAGTGTGCTGCCGCTTAGGGGAAAGAACATGCTCATGTACACACACAAAGACACACACACACACACAGTGATGATCATAGAATATCTCTGGCCTATTTATGTTTAAAGTTGATTAAGGAGCTTGCCTCTAAGAAGGGGGGACTGGTTGGATGGAGATACTATAGTGGGCAAAAGACTTTTCAATTAAGATACTTCTATAATTTATATATTTTATATTTTATTGTATGGAGTACTACAAAAAATAATTTAAAGCTAATGGAATTAGAGAAAAGCTTGGATTCTAAGAATATATTTTGTCTGGGAATATGAGTGTGCATTTAGGTAGAATTATTTTTACTGTATTAGGAACCTAGTAATAGTGAACACAAAAAAGGAGGAAGAAAATTTTTCAGATATTTTGACATCAAACTGAGATCATTTGATAGTTTTCACCTGATTAATATTCCTAAATGATTATGGAGAAGATTTTGTGACCCAGAAATGCAGTAATCTATTACACTATCTCGTTTATATCCCATTAACACTGACAGTACTCTGTGTTACCTTTTCAAATTTTTTTACATCAGCACCTCAGTTATTTAACCATTTTCCAATTGTTAAGCAATATATGAATCACACTCACATTCTGTATTCAGAACAATGAAGATCAAAATATGTATTTCCTATAGCAATTACAGATTACAACAGTGAAAAATGGGTTTCAGAGTATGAAAAGAGGGGAGAACAAGTCAAAATCTTACATGAATATGAGAGAACATTTTTGTTATAATTAGAAAGCCCTGGTGGCCTAATTTTCCTCATTAATGGTGAGTATTTTTGAGAAGTATGTATAACTTGAGGTACCAAATGCCAAAAGAGCGAAATAAGGAAAAGGCATAAGAAATAAGATAAAGGAATTCCAATTTGTTACCCAATTTACATGAAAATGTTTTTTAATTGGTAGTGTAAAATGTTGTATAGGAAATTTTACATATCATTTCGTATGATACCTCTTTCCTAGACATGTTAAAGTAATTATTTTTATACAGTAATCTGGAAAATCCTGCACAAAGTGACATAACTTAGATATGTAGACTCTAACTGTACAGAACTGCTGATTCAATTTCCTCCTCAGTGTACCTCAGCCTATAACTTATTAATGAGAATATCACTTTCATTGGACTTTACTACTACACTTGCCACTTGCATTTACCATATCGCTTAAGGACAAAGAAGTCCTGAAGAAAGCAATAAAGAAAATCACACTTGAGAAACAGGAGCAATAACACAAAATTTAGCTAAGTAATGAGAGATATTTGATGAGTATCCTGGTGATATCCCGCTCAGTGAACTTGTATAAGGGTAGGATGGGTATTAATCAGTGCCTCTCACCTTTAGGAAAAATGAAGAAGTCATTAAAGCTTTAAACCACTAAACTACAACTTGTGTATAAGATTTCAGACGGCCAGTTTACCTAGTGCTGAAAAAGCTATTCACTTGAGGCTCCTCATTTCGTTTTAACATTTGGAACCCAAAGTAGAGAACAATTTCTCCTCAGATAACACAAAAGGCCATTTCATCATCACTTCGGGCCTTAAGTATTGTTCTCTTATTCCTTTTGCTGTGTTGCATCTAAAATACTGAGATTTGTTTCTCTGCATTGTATCATTAAAAATAAGAAGCTTTCCCTAAGGAAAAAGAAAGGTGTTCAGAGAAGATCAGCGACTTCCTTTGATACTTTCAAGTAAACTCCTCTTTGTGTCGGCGGTGGTACCTTGGCTGTTGTCCAGCAGTTTAATTGGCTTTCGTTTGCCTAATCTCCTCTAACAGATAATGTTATTACAGAATCACAGGACTCCAAAATCCCCCATCAGACAAAACAAGCCTTATAATGAGAATCCCTTCATTTTACTTGGCTTTAGGCTTGGTGTGAGCCACCTCGGTCCCATCTCACTTGTGAGAAATGCATTATTTTTCCCAACAACCATGCTAACTCTAAACCAGGAAACATTTATTTTGGATCATTTCTTTTCTGGAATGATTCAAAGTTCAGGAAAGTAAAATTGGGAAGGAAGTTAAATTAAGCTAAAATAGAAGGAGACAAAATTAAATTGGATTTTATAACCTGTTTTGCAGCTAAGTTCATGTTAATTTGTGTCTTGAAAGACAAAGCACTAGGCTATTTGCTATTTTTGATTTTGCATTGTTTTCTTTTACAATAATAAATCAGTGTATGTACTTCATGTGTGTAGAGTCTGTATCTTTTGTTTATCCATGTAGTCATTCTTACAATGGACAGATATTCAATGAGTGTCTTCTGTGTTCATGGCAGTGCTGATGGAGTCGAGCAAGGAAACTAACAAGCACAAAAGAAAGGCCTAACTCTAATAGAGTTTAAAGTAGGTAGTGATAATTGTATAAAGAGAAATAGGATATAGGAGATTCGAGTGCAGTGTATATGTGGAGATGGGACATATGTGTTTATTTTACATCTAACATATCTGTGTCCATATGCATATATATGTACATAGATAAAGACTTTATGTTGTATTACAGGATGCCAGAGATGACCCCTCTGATAAGTTGGCTTTTCAGAAAAATTAAGGGAAGTGGAGGGGTAAGCCATGTAGCTGTATGCAGGAAAGACAATTACGGGTAGAACGCAACAAATGCAAAGCCCTGAAGTGAAAGCACGCCTTGTGTTTGAGGAACAGCAGAGTGATGTGACTTGGGAGGAAGTGCCAGAAGATGAGATGACAGAGGATAGAAGTGGAACAATCAAGCAAGTCTTCGGTGATTCTGGAATTATTTGGGAATGTATTCTTTTAAACTACATGTATGCACTATAGTGGTTAAAATAGAAAAAAAAAAAAAAAGGCCATGGAGAAAAGATGGAAGCAAAAATAGTGTACAAGAACGCAAGTATAGCTTCTGTAGGTGAGCACCAGATTTCTCTCTGAGTTTTCTAGTAGCCAGGGCATAAAGGGAAATAGCAATCTCATAGGACTGGTTAAGTAAACAGATATGTAAGTAAATAGATAAATAAATAAGCACTCAAGCCTATCTATTTTTTAAGAAAATTAAAATTACAAAATAACTGTTGCTCTTGTTTGTCTTTTGTGTCAGCCAAACATGCCTTTTTTTCTTTTCTTTCACTTTTTTTATAGTTTGGGTTCTTCAGTTAAAAAAAATATTGTTATTCAAGTATGGCTGACATACAATACTATATTAGTTTCAGGTGTACAACATAGTGATTCAATATTTCTATACCTTAGTCACTGCTCACCACAGTGCTGTCATCATCTGTCACCATACAAAGTTACTACAGTATTTTAAATTATATTCCTTATGCTGTATTTTTCATTCTGGTGACTTATTTATTTTATAATTGGAAGATTGTACTTCATCCTCTTTACCTGTCTCGCCCATCCTCCCCTCTGGTAATCACCAGTTTGTTCTATGTATGAATCTTTTTTTTTTTTCTTTAAATTAAACAAATCTCCACACTTGAGACTCTGAGACTCTGAAATTTCATCCGGCTTTGCAAAAGATTGCAAGTTATAAAATCTTACCTCATTTTTAAATTCACTACCATATTGAAATCTTCATGACTTACCCTGTATACCTGGATGTGTTTTTATTTCAATGCTAAGATTCAAGTAGGAAAATCTACTGTTTTTTAAAAATAGAAATCACAAATTATTCATGTGCCAAGAAGCAACTTACTTCAGTGAATGTATTGATTATCTCTGTATTCACTGCCTCTTTGGTAAGTCATTTTGCAAACTCTTACATTGGGATTCATACAGTTTTTTATTGATCTGGTAAATACTTTATTATTTCATGTTAAAATACACTGCAGTCACCAGACATGAACTGTATTTGCTAGTCTGAAATCATAATTTAAGTAATTTAAAAAATAATGTCCCTTATTATCCATCATCCGTAAGAGGTTTTCTCTCTGGAGAACATGTCTAAGACAGTTACCTAATGTTAACAAAAGTGTGTAAACCTAATTCAAAATACAGAAAGGTGTGGATTGCATGAAGAGATGATAAGAGGAAAATATTGCCCTTATAACAAAAACAGTCATGTTAGATGACAAAGTAGTAAGATTTTTAGAAAATTTATGAGAATTTAAAATGGATAGTGGGATTTGTAGGTGGCTCAGTCAATTGGGCTTTTGACTCTTGATTTCAGCTCAGGTCATGATCCCCCATGTGCTTGCTCTCTAAATAAATAAATACTTTTAAATGCCTTACTTTAAAATAAAAAATTAAATGGATATTGATTTAGGCAAGCAGATTAAAAGTAGTCTAAAGTATTACAATTATAAAAGAAACAAACTGAGTAAAGAATTAGATAACAAAAGTCAAATGACATATTAAAGCAAAAGATTTTATAGGCATGATGATGAATGATGAAAGATGATGAAAGATAAGTCTATGAAAACTGTAAGGAAGCCCAAAATGATTAATGTCAGGCAGATAATATTTAGAGGAACCAATGCAAACAATCTACACACACTCCTCATTCAGTTAGGGCTACAACCACGTGCAATTGGTCTAATTATTATTTCCATTTTACTGAGTGCACTGAGAAGATTGGATCCTAATATTCGAAAGCCCTGGAATCTAAGGTAGAGTAAGTGATTAAGGTGTTCGGTAAAATTGGAAATTTGGGGTCCCTCATGTGGGTCCTGTTAAGAGACCAGGAAAGGGATGACTGGAAAATCCAGATGAGGGTAACTAGAACCTTTATCAGGTACTAAAAAATGAAGCTGTGGATGTGGTGGAGTTGGGGCGGGGATGCATATACTTCAGGAAACCTGAAAAGTGGCATTCATTTAGGTGAAAGGTAAATGGGTACAAAGACTGTACTGAATCTAGAATATCAATGAAAATCACATTTAGAATTGTTTGATATAAAGCAATTGGTTATGTCTTTAGTGGGTTATTTAAAAGGTAAGTTGATAAAAATCTCATCTAAATTGGGCAAATATAATTGAGCTTAGTCTGGATATAAAAGGACAGAAGTGGTAAAGCTGTCTGGGTGGCTCCTTTGGTAGAGCATCCGACTCTTCATTTGGTTCAGGTCATGATCCCACGGTTGTGGGATTGAGCCCTGCTTTGGACTGTGTGCTTAGTGTGGAGCCTCCTTATGATTCTTTGTCCCTCTGCCACTTTTCCCTGTTCATGCTCGCACCAGAAGTAGATAAATCCATGAGTATTTATGCAGACTTTTACCATAAGCCCAGAGACAGTGTAGGAAAATAAATCCAACAACCAAAGAATAAAAAATTCAAGTGAATCTGAACAAAGAATAACTTCTTATAGTGGATTTGTTTCCTGGAAAAACATACTGGAGTTCTCACTTAGTAAACAAGGAATAAATAGAACAAACACCACCATCGTTCAAAACTTTGTAAAGTTAAGCTACCATTTATGGTTATTACTTAAACATAAGAGACATCCTGTATGAAACGATTATCATATACACTGAAAAATGGATTATACATGTAGAAATATATTTCTGTGTGTGTGTGTGTGTGTGTGTATATGTGTATGTGTGAGAGAGAGAGAGAGAGAGAATGAAAGAGAGAAAGAAGGGAGAGAGAAAGCAAGCAAGCATGAAGCATAGAGAAAGCAAGTTTTAAATGTTTTAAAACTCAAGGAGGGTTATAAGATTATATTCCTAGAAAAAAGAAATTTTCCAGTTCAAAGTATGTGCATTTATAAGGTAGGCTACTAGTATGATGAGATGAGGGAACAAGTCAAAACATTTGAATGGAGCAGAAGAACCATATATAAGACAGATGAAATATTCCAAAGTTACCTTGAAATAAATATAAAATTGATGTTGGCAGCTCAGTGGTGACAGGAGTCAAAAGATTATGCTGCTATGAAACCACAAAAGATGCAATTGATATTTTAATCTAAAATATCATGTCTGAGGAAAAAGCCTGAAACTGGAAATTGTTCTTTAAAACAAAAGTGTATCTGTTGATATATATCTGACTTGGCTGTTTTCATTTGTTTGTCTTCATATGGAGAATAATGGTAAAGATACAGTTTCTTAGTCTATATTATCTTTAATATTATTTCTTAAAATGATAAAAAATATTGGAGATGTTTTTCTTGTTAGAACACTGCTTTTATTAAGAAGTGTGGTTGATCTTTCGAGTTTTCAATAAGATATTTGTGTGGGGGGGGTGTGTGTAAGAATACTTATTCTGTTTGTTCTTCTAAAACTACTTTTTTAGGGGCGCCTGGGTGACTCAGTCGGTTAAGCGTCCAACTTCAGCTCAGGTCATGATCTTGCAGTTCGTGGGTTTGAGCCCTGCATCGGGCTCTCAGCTGACAGCTCAGAGCCTGGAGCTCATTTCAGATTCTGTGTCTCCCTCTCCCTCAGACCCTCCTCTGCTCACACTGTCTCTCTCTCTCTCTCTCTCTCAGAAATAAATAAAACATTTTAAAAAAGTAAAACAATTTTTTAGTTTCTTTTTTAAATATTTTTTATAGTTTATTGTCAAGTTGGTTTACATATAACACCCAGTGCTCATAGTTTCAGTTTTCCTAGTTTGGAGCAGAATTCTATGTTCCCCTTGTTGCCTAATTTGAAAATTTTCTTATTTCTCTTCTTCCTTACCCATTTAATCACCTAACTGAATCATCCCTCCTTCCCCTCCTATCTTTATCAAACTTTTATTAAGCTTCTACAGTGTTCCAGAAACTGATTCATTGTCTTTGAAAGGGTCTCACGTGACTCAGCCTACCTACTCCCATATCAATCTCATAAAATTTCTGAAATAATCTTTTAATTATTTTCATGACCTCTCATCCTTTCTCCTTCATTTTTGTGTAGATGGTGGTGGTGGTGGTGGTGGTGATCTGATGATGATGAGGACAGTTAGCATTCATTGGTGGCCTATGATATGTTAGGTATTATGCTAAGTATTTGCTTGGCTTAACCCATTTAATCTTGAAAGTAATTCTAGGAGATGGCTACTTTTCAAAACTCCCATTTTACAATGAGGAGATCTTAGAGGCTCAAAGGTTTATATATGGTGCATATTGTCCTGGTAATGATAAATTTGGGAGTAGTCCTGTTCCTCACCTGCTCCCACTAATATAAGTTATTAATAGAATGAAATACAAGAGTAATAAATTCAAAGGAGGTAGAGCGTAACATTTCTGCAACCTACAAACTAAAACCTGAACTGTTTACAGAAATACTTTGAAAACACAGAGCAGAGCATGTATTTATTTTTCCAACTTTCCCGCCCTTTAGAGGAGCAAGCAGAGTATGTTTTAAAAAGCTTTTACAATTTATCTAGATATGTTTTTGGCACCAACTTATTCCAAAGTCAATTTTTTTTTTTTTTTTGGCAAAGTCTGCCCCGGTGCACTACATCATTTGAACGTGATGGGAAGATATTAGCACCAATAGGAAATATTAGTAAACCTGATTTCAGTTGAACAGCCTGCACATTGAGGTTGCTGCATTTATCTATTTACATCTCTCTGTCCTGCACAAAAACAGCATCTTAAACGATGCAGATAAATGATAGTGACATTTTATCTCCCTTTCTAAAGTTGAATTCCAGAAGGTAGGAAACATCCTTTCATGCTTACATTACCATGACAAACTGAAAGAGATAAATCCCTAACGGATGGGAGGAGATGTGGGAGTTAGGGGATTAATGCTTAGATGCTTCTTCCAATTTATTTCTCCTATTATATGTGTTAAAAATATATACCATATGTCATGCAGCATGTTTTAATCCCATCAAAATCTCTCACACAATTCCTCAGGGGATACGTTTTTTGCTGCCAAGTTTTCACTGCTAGAATACTGACTTACTATTCCTTTGCAGAGAGCTTCATGGTTTATTTTATGATAACATGTTGTTATAACTTCTCCGACTGTAATTTTTATAAGGAAAATTAGTCCCAGAGGAATTTATTTTTGAGAGCAGTATGCCTAATGGTGATGGAGAAGGATAGAAATATTTCCAGAAAGCAATGTATCCTTCAGTTGTTGTAATAGAACAGAAATTCCTTTCACAGCACTTGTGAAAGCCTTTATTGTACCCAGCATTTAAATTCCATCCTTGAACTGGGCTTTTCCCAGATCATTTGAGGGTCAATTTTGGAAGAATTCTCATGTCGTATGTCACTTTTCAATGATAACACTTTATACAGAAGAGCAAATTGAGAGGGGAAAGTCTCTTTTAGTAATATCAAGTACATGTGACTTGCTCAAGTGACAATACACTGGCTTGTAGTTGGCTTAAGAGGAATTTTCTCTGTACCATGGTTTTGTTTAACAAATGTATATATTGAATAACAATAAGTGCTATCGGGTGAAGAAGGAGAGCTTGAACTAATTTTCAATTCAAAAGAAAACAAATTAAAACTTTAACCCAAGAATTAAGATCATTTTACCTTCATGTTCCTCTGTGTGGTGCTTTAGCTTTAAATCCTAATAATATCCTTGACATTTTAATTCATCTTATACAGCATTGTTCAACTAGCTTGTATAGGCTGGGATTTACCCTGGCCCCCTGATATTGGATTTTTAGTAATCAGATATCACTATAAGGTTTACCTGACTTAAGTCATCAAATATAACAAAGACAAAGTTACTTCTTGTTAGAACTTAAGTTGTTCCTATGTGCCCTGTTTTTAATCAAGTGCTCTAATTGTGATAACGTTCCCCAACAGAGAGCTACTAACATTGATGGGCTATATTAAGAAGAAATAATAAACATATGTGGGCACAAGTCCAGGCGTGCCCTTTGGGTTTCCTTCCTCTTATAAGACATAGTTAAAGTGGATGTCAGATTTGCAGATGGCTTTTTTTTTTTTTTTTAATTGACCTAAGTCTGCTGCTCATGGTACAAATGCCATTTTTTAAGTTTTTCTATGGGACTTAATAAGTGCAGGGATGGAAACTAAGGAGTTACTTGATGTCATGACACCACTGCTAACATACTGATGGTAAATACCAAATGATTTGCTTCTACCCTCCCCACCATCTACACACACCAGACCACAGCTTCTCTTTGTCAGACTCAAATTGGATTTCCTTTGCTATCAGCTTTAGGCTCAGACTTCTATGACCCTAATTTGGCAGCTCTTCAATGGGTTTACGGCGGAAGCCTTTTCTATTTCTAACAAAAAGTACAGCTCGAATCCACCTTACAATAGTGAATTCTGTCTGAAGTTTCATTTTCCAAAAGATACCATACTTTGTGAGCTCATTTTTAAAAACTGTTTCTTTTGTTTCTATAGTGAATAATCAGGAAATATTAATTTTGAGTGAAAATAAATTAGTTTGAATAAAGCATGCATTAAAATTTTCCATGTCCTCATTTCATAGTCAAATTTAGGGCAGAAAAGGTATTAAAATATTGATACACTATAAAATAAATGTTATGTTTCTTTAAGCTACTGTTATTTATAACTTAGGTACTAAATTTACATTTAAGTATTTATTGTATATTCATATGGGCACAGATTTTAACAGAAAGAGTTTCAAATTCTTTTAAAAAAAAAATTAACATTTATTTATTTATTGAGAGACAGAGAGAGACAGAACCTGAGAGGGGAAGTGGTAGAGAGAGAGGGAATCACAGAATCCAGAACAGGCTCCAGGTTCTGAGCTGTCAGCACAGAGCCCAATGTGGGGCTTGAGCCCACAAATCGTGAGATCATGACCTGAGCTGAAGTCAGACACTTAACCAACTGACCCACCTAAGTGATTCAAAGAGTTTGAAGTTCTTAAATGGTATTCTCTTTAGCTCCAGGAAATCCATAATTCAGAAGTCTTAAGAAGGCATAATATAAGATTAATCATGATTTTAAATGTAACTGATGCTAGATAAACTCATAATTAGAAAATCAAATTGCAAAATTGTATTATTACTGGAAATTCTCATATGATCTATGTCAAAATATAGTCAAATGCTTAAGATATTGCCTGTATTACTGTGAGAAATAAATAGTAAATTGAGGTATGAAACATAACCTATGCATGGCATCACACATCATTTTGCATGTTTTATTTTCCATTAGAGGACTTCTAATACATTAGAGTGCCAGTAAAATATTGATTAATAAGTGCTGAAGTGAAATGCATGTTTTTGAGTAAGCTGTAATTAAAATTGAATGCAACTACATTGCCAAGAATTTTTTTTTTTAAATTAACAATTTGCCATGCTAGTTTTGGGATATTTCATTTGGATAATTAGTTTCCTTACTTGATCCATGAAAACAGCAACACACACAAGAGGAAACAAAACAGAGATGTTGAGATATTTTCATTAATCACATTATACAAAAACTGAAATAAATGAGGGGAAAAGAAGATGTTATATAACCATCTGTTTTTCACAGGGGTTACATTTATGTTAAAAATAAAAAGAAGTCACAGACTGGGAGTTAAAAGTGTGTATTTTTGAGTCAGATAGATAGATCTCAGTTTCTATCTGTGGTACTCTGCTTTCTTGTGCTGTGACTTGAAACTCCAGTTTCTTCACCTGGAAAATGGAGAGTATGAAATTGCCTTTCCATTTCAGTGATTGTTTTGATTATTAACCAATGTAAATTATTTGAATAGTGTCTTCCATATGGCAAACTCCCAAGAAACCTAAGCCAGTGGGGTTCTTATTACCACTGAGGGCAAAAGAACTCCTGTAGAAACCCATGTAGTGGTTCTCAAATACTCTGAAGCCTTTTGACTGCTGTGAGCTCTGGACAGTGTTTTTGTTTGTTTGTTGTTTGTTTTGAACTGGTATTGGGGACTATAAGGCAAAGAAGGATAATAGTGATTTTCTTTCACATCAAGCTAAATTTAAAGGCCTGTGGTTTTATTATGATACTGTTTTACCTTCACTTTTGCTGTTAACATGCTATTGACAGAAGATGGAGGTTGTATTGCTCATTTATTTTGTTTCTTTAGAAACAGAAGGCCATATAAAGTGCCACGCTTAAGTTGGCCTACCTTCCCAGTCTTTTGTTTTTAATTTGTGACCATTGGAATTTCAAGAGTCTGGGAACCATAGTTTTAGTCTTCTAACAATGGAACTTATTGATCCAGCATCTTCATCAATAGTTCCATATGACATAACTCTTGAGACATAAAGTCTATTACTTTGGTGGACAGTTGTAAATATCACAGTGACTTTTCTTATTTTCCATGTCTTTGTCCCAGTTCATTCTAACTGGAATTTAAATCCTCAGGTATTTTATTTTATAATAAGGTAAAGAACAGAGAGAAATGAGCAAATGGTTACAATGGACATAAAGTTTCCAGAACTGACTGAGGATGAAACTCTAATTGGACAGACTGTCGTGGCATAGGTGAGGGTGAGTGAGCACCATTCAGCGTGATGTGCCAGAGTGTGGGTATGAAGACTGGGTGGGAGGCTCACAAAGTTTCCATCCTGGCTGTACAGTGTATAGTTCTTCCTCCTCTTGTTGCATGCCAGGACATAAACTTTAAGAATTAAGACTTCTTGATTTCTCAACCTTTCTACAGGTTGCAAGTGCAATTACCCTTTGACTTAAGAATGCCATTGGCTGTATACCTTTGGGTCCAGCTGAAATCTGGTCATGTGTAGCAACATGGATGGACCTTGCGGGTGTTATGCTGAGCGAAATAAGTCAGGCAGAGAAGGACAGATACCGTATGTTTGCACGTATAGGAGGATTAGGAGGAACTTAACGGAGGACCATGGGGGAGAAAGGGGGGAAATGGTGGGGGAGAGGGAGAGAGGCAAACCATGAGAGACTCTTGAATGCTGAGAACAAACTGAGGACTGATGGGTATGGGGGGAGGGGGGGGGAGATGGGCATGGAGGAGGGCTCTTGTGGGGATGAGCACTGGGTGTTGTATGGAAACCAACTTGACAATAAACTATTTGTAAAAAAAAAACAAAACCAAAAAAACATTAAACAATTTAAATAAATAAAAAAACCAAAAAACCATGAAACAATTTAAATAAAAAAAAAAACAAACAAAAAGAATGGCATTGAAAGATATAGCCTGGAGAAAGAACAGAACGGGGTGCCTAAATGGGCAGTGCTCACTCAAAAGCAAATGCCCTGTAAGACAGTGTGTGTTTGTGTGCATGTGTGTGTGTGTGTACATGCATGTGTTCACACACACTCACACACACACTGACACAGTCACAGGATTGAAAGATTTTAACAAAGATGAAAACTATCACACGTGTATATATGTGTGCATGGTATTATAACTACTGTTCATACTCCATGCCTACAGCTGATTTTTATAGTTTGAATGAAAGTGTGTAAATACTGAAAACACATAATAAAGAAATAGAATGTATATTATAATACATAAATAAATGTTTATTTTATTAAAGTGCTATAAAGTTTTTCTCCAACTTAAAAAAACTTAAGTGTGGTTTTAATACCTGTAAATGCATGTCCTTGCATCATTCCCCATTGTTGCCTTTCAGATTGCTTTGGTATTTTAACTACAATCATCTGTGGACAGATAGCATCTTTAGTGTTTGAATTATTTATTGAGGCTAAATTGTAGGTCAAAAGATAACCCTTTAGGCTCTATACAAATGCTTTTTTCTAACTTTTCAAAAAGATTGCAACCACTTCTATGCCCTAAGCTAATTTCTTGATCTTCCTGGCTGATAGGCTATTCCTTCAGACCTCCTCAATTCAGTAAATGGCACCATTATCCACCCAGTTGCTCAATTCAGAAACCTGGCTTGCAGCTTTCTTCCTCTTCCACACACCCACTTCTTGCCCTTCTAATCTGCCATTAAGTTTTCTCTCCTAATTGCAGTGATTTCTCTTGCACTAAGAATAAAATCCACATTTCTTAATATAATCTACATATTATCTACCTCTCTAACTATGACTCTATAACTCCCAGAACTACAAAGCAAGTAAAACTTCCTACACATTCTGTTTCATCTGTTTGGAAGGCTCTTCTTCCTGCACTTTCCATGTCTGGCTTTTTCTTACTCTTCAGTGGTCAGTTTTAATGTTCCTTTTTTATAGAGGCCTTCCCCAACTCCCTAATATAAAGTACCTATCCATACCTCACATAGTACTGTTCTTTTCTTTGGTGTACTTTTTTCACTGTTTAATACTATTACAGGTGCATTTGCTGGTTTATTTGATATATATCTCTCTTCACAACTAGATATAACTCTGTGAAGGTCACTACTGTGTCAGATTTATTTACCACTGTATATCTTATATTCTAAATCTATTGTCTGACACCTTGGATTTTAGTGATTCAGATTATCTGGTTTGTGTCCTGGCTCTGACGTGCATTAACATCCATCTTTGGGTACAAATGTAAGACGAACAAACATAATAATAATAAGACCTATCATCTATCCTTGGGTACAAATGTAAGACGAACATAACACCTAACATAAAGGATTTTCTAAGAATTTGATGAAATTATTCATATACAATTATTAGCATAATGTTTGTCACAGTATAGGTTTTCAGTATAGTAGTTACTATTATTGTTGTTGTATGGGAATTCATTAAATATTTGTTGAGTGACTGAAAAAATGAAATTCTGTTATGATAAAAATAAGTAGGCAATTACTACCTCTTCAGTGTAAAAATGTGCCATTTTCCACCACAGTCTCTATTGCATTGTCATTCTGTTTTCACTTGACAAAAGCATCATCATCATCATCAACCTCATGGTTTTAACTTCCTTAGTATTGATTATTAGAGATGGAATCTTTTCCCATCCACATGAGTTTGTGAGAAACAACCCGTGCTTCTTTTCCTTTAATTAATATTTTAACTGTGGAAATACCTGCTTCAAAATCTTGATGCAGTGTCCAACAGGTTCATTAGTTAGAACAGTCAGAAATATAACTCAGGTTGACTTTTTTCTCAGAATAACTGAATCACATAAAGTCTAAGTCTTATGTTAAAATGAAATCAGATGCCTTTTATCAAAAGATGAAACGGTTCTGAATTTAAGTTTTTGATGATGAGTAATTTAGCATCAACTTAGAGATCTTATTTTCTCTACCATATGCTCAGGAACATATAGTAAAATTAGACATCATTGACCTTTTTGTGTTATCAGTGGTCCCAAAATATTCTGTTCATATTGTATCACCATTAGTAACAAATCATCTTGTATTACATCTATCTGGTTATGTGTTCATTCCTCCCATTAAAAAGTGAGCTTTTTGGGGGCAGAAATATATTTTATTCTTTTTATATATGGAAAGAAGTAAATAAGAAAGGAAGGGTTGAATATTGTGCTTTTGTTACTAATCATATTGGCTTTATTATTTTGCCCCACCTGCAGTCACTTTAGTGAACTTAAACTGGGAATGCCGTAGGAAACTAGTCAGTACCCAGTTACTATGAAGAGACAGAAGCACAGATCTTTGTATCTCAGTTGTCTGTAACATAATTCTCAGCTAATGTTACACTGTATGTTAACTGACTGGACTGTAAATAAAAACTTGAAAAAAAATAATTCTCAGTGAGAACAGTGAAGATATTCTCTCCCAATAATAAGGGAGAATCCAGATCACAAAGCTTGGTTGTTCCAAAAATACATGTCTACTTTGACTCTGACTGTCCTTCAACAGATCCAGGCATGATGTACAAAGTACAGAATTGAAATAAAATAATCCCTAGTCAAATCATAGGCTTATATTACAGGGATAAGTCAAGTTTGTAGTTTTACCTGAGGTAAAAAGACATTAAGTCTCCTTATCACATCCAACCATCACTCTTAGGCTAGGGATAGAAAAAACACTGGAGGAGGAGGAACTGAGAGATAGTCCAGTAAGTATTTGCTCTTTGTTAAAATTACCCTAGCATTGAGTCACTAGTATTAATTCCTTTTTGCTTATAATCTTAGTCATTTCCCCCCACCTTCCTTTAGAGCAAGGTTAAAACAGACAATGTGCTGTTTTTTGTTTTTTGGTTTTTTTGTTTTTTGTTTTTTGGTTTTGTAAAGTACTAGATCTCCATATTAAAAATGTTCTGATATTAGGGAAGAACAGGAAAATAATGCTGTTCAGGGTTTCTAAAATCTTTTAAAGTAGGGACGCCTGGGTTCGTTGAGCATTTGAACCCTTGATTTTGACTCAGGTCATCAGGTCATGATCGCATGGTTCATGAGACCAAGGCCTGTACCAGGCTCTGCTCTCACAGCGTAGAACCGACTTGGGATTCTCTCTTTCTTTTTTTTTCTTTTTTCTCTCTCCCCCTTCCCCTCACACACTCACTGGCTCCATGTGCACCCTCTCTCTCTGTCTCAAAATAAACATTAAAAAATAATCTTTTAAAGTAATTAATCACATATGGGCTAAGTTTACTTTAGACACATACCCATACTCTTTGTTCTCTAGTTCTTTGTACACATTCATGAAAACGATAAAATTTCCATTTTATCCTTTGCTCATGGCATTTTTTTGCTTATAGTATATATGTTATTTTGTGTTGACATTCTCAGCACAAATTGGCTTCAAAATGTACTTTAGTCAAAAGCATGCTTTTTTCCCCCCTAAGCTTACTGTGATTTTAATGGAGGTAGGAACCAGAATTTCCTTCTTTTAAGGACTTCTTGGTAGTGGGTGGCATATTCTCTTCATGGTCTGTGTAGTATGTATGTTAGTATTTTTGTGTACCTGGATGTTTCATAACTAATGTACATTTTCAGTAGTGAAGCATTGGGGGAAGTTCGATGAAGCTATTCTCTTTTAAGCGTTCTGAAGCCATCTGGGGTCCCAGACTGACACTGGTCACAGTTCTCTCTCCAAGTGAGCATTCTTTTTTTTGCTTTTTAATATTTTATTTATTTCTGAGAGAGAGAGAGACAGCAAGAGCAGGGGAGGGTCAGAGAGAGAGGGAGACACAGAATCTGAAACAGACTTCAGGCTCTGAGCTAGCTGTCAGCGCAGAGCTCGATGCAGGGCTCGAACCCACGAACTGTGAGATCATGACCAGAGCCAAAGTCGGACGCTTAACCGACTAAGCCACCCAGGCGCCCCTCCAAGTGAGCATTCTTAGAAGTGGGAGGATGCAAGAGATAAGGCAGGACTTGGGTGTCTTGTTTTGTTCTGGCTGTGGTAGACACTTTTTAATAGACCTCTAAAAAGAGTGTGAATATATACTATACTATATTTCTTCTTATATAAATATATAATTTTTAAATATCAATGTATTTTATAATATAATATTGACCTAACCATTGAAAAAATATGTTCTGTTCTCAGGAACTAGATTCTTAATTACTGTACATGTAGTTGTTTAAAAAACACAAAGCAGTCTAGCTAATAATTATACTGTAGTTTTTATCAGACTCTTTTTCTTGGTTAGCCTTGCTAGAGTGTTATCAATTTTATTGATCTTTTCAAAGAACTAACTTTTGGTTTCATTGATTTTCTTTTGTCAAACTGTTGTTACCTATTGTTTACTGTGTATTCAGTGAAGTCTAAGCTGCACAGTTTTCAATTCTTCATACAAGTTTAAATAAGCAAGACTTAACATGTATCTATAAATCAGAGCTCTTCAGTTGGAAATGAACTACAATTCAGTATTTTTTTTTTGAAATATGACATGTCCATTAATGCTGGATATGCAAGAAGCAACTTCCCTTAAATTCATTCAGTCCTAGTTGGGTGGATTAGTCCCAAAGTATTGCATTTATTTTGGGTTTTTGTTATTTTTAATTTCTTTCAATTTAGCAATTGTTCTTCTACATTTTATAATAGTCACCTAGCACAGTAGGATGCTGGAGGAAGAATAAGACTGTATCAAGGACTGTCCATAGTATGAAAGAGACACATAGTATGCAATTATGATTGTATATCAAGACGATAATTTAGTTATACATTGTAATCACACTGAATATTGAAGCATGTAGTAGAGATTTTAATGCCTTCATTTTATACACAAAGGGAATCTATCTCAGAACCAAGTTTTGAATGTCACGTTTTTATCTCTTTTAGAGAATGTAGAGCAAGTTTTCACGGAGATCAAATTGATATTGTTCCTAGTAGTTTTCTTTAAAACTACTGTTTATCTCCATTTCTTTTGCTTGTTTAAAATATAGTTTAATAAGAGATTCAATTCAAGATTGCTATTGCAGTAGAATGTATGTGTTTCAGTGAATGTGAAATAAACATAAACAATATATGTGACTCTTTGGACTGAAGAAAATGTCTAGGGTGTGTGTGTGTGTGTGTGTGTGTGTGTGTGTGTATGTGTGTGTGTACAGAAAGAGAGAAAGCACACTAACTCATACCATATTCCATATCAAATTCAATGGCTTTACTTAAACAATTAAGGTTGAGAATATAACCATGTGCCAAAACCATGGGAATGCATTTGCTATGTGGTTTCCTCCTTATGGCTTCTAGCCTTACACCCTCCAAACATGCACAGTGAAAAAAGACATGGAAGTAAATCCGTGCATCACTGTTGTCTTTCAACTTCAGGTTCCTAAGGTTGAAATCAGCTTTGTGCCACGTTCCGTAGTACCTTCATTCCTATTTTTTCCTTAGAATTAACTTAAGAACTTTTATACTCCATCTACTTTGTTCCTTTCTTATTGAGGGCAAATAAGAGATAGAACAAAAGGGGCCTGTTTTGTGCACCGGGGATTTGAGTCTCTGGTATATCCAAACAGGCTCTGGTTTGTTCTGAAAGGAAGGGAACAGTAATTCCTCAGAGTGATCTGAGGGCACTACTCCCAGCTCCCCTGTGTCTCTGCACAGTTGTTCCAGTGAGGGACGTGTCGTGGAAAAATATGAGCATTAACAAGTTCATTGAGTTTGGAATCAGTGGATCCAAATGAGGCTAGTCTGAGAGTATACTATAAACACGGCTCCCTCATGAGAAGTTCATGACTTTAGAACTTTACACTGTTTCAGTAATTCAAGTCCATGTGCCTCTAATTAAGGTACAACCTTTTAAATGAACTGACAGGTATGTGAAGCATAAACAAGAAGATAATTTGTTAATGGACTGTTTTGTCCTAAAGATGTTAGACATTCTCTTTGATGCTAGAAAGGGAAAGAGAGAGAGATCAAATTTTCAGAGAGATCAAAATAATAAGTGACATAGTTAGCATTTGCAAGTATATATGGATTTCAGAATTTAAAATAAATACTTATCTTTAAATTATATTAATTAATGAAGGGCTCCTGGGTTCAGTTGGTTAAGGGTCCTACTTCAGCTCAGGTCATGATCTTGCAGTTCATGAGTTCAAGCCCTACGTTGAGCCCTATGCTAACAGCTTGGAGCGCGGAGCCTGCTTTGGATTCTGCTTCTCCCTCTGTCTTTGCCTCTCCCCTGCTCATGCTTGCACCCTCTCATTCTCTCTCTCAAATATAAATATTCTTTAAAAAGCCTATAAATTCTATAGGCTCACGAATACTTTAATTTGTCATTTTTGTAGAGTGATAAGCTGATTTTCATTCACCTCTCTTGAAATAGAATTCATTTGTTTTTCAAGGTTTGACTTTTGTTTAAGTTTTAGATTTATTTGTTATATGAAAATGCTCAGGAAAAGAGAAAATGTGGAATAATTTTTCTTATTTTGTCTCCTTATATGACTGTATAAGTTTAAAGACTTAAGCACTGGGTGTTATATGTAAGCCCATTTGACAATAAATTATATTAAATAAATATCAAAATAAATAAACAAAAGGTTTAAAAAGTTGTTTATTGATGTATGCTAATGAAATATGATAAACATCAAGATGTTTTATTTTTTTAATTTTCTAATGTTTTGTTTATTTCTGAGAGAGCCACCCAGGCACCTCCGATATCAAGATGTTTTAATTAACAATAAAGGTTAATAGTATTAGAAGGGATCACCAGTTATGCTCTGCCAGATTGAGGTGAGGCATACAGTAAGACAGAACACAGCAAGCCCTCTTTTCTTCAGCGAACACCATTAATAAAAAGTCACTGCATTTAGGGCCTATGAAGATTAATAAATGGATGAAAGTTTTTGAAATCACCAAAGAGGAGCACAAATGAATATTTAGATTCCAAGTTATCACTGTATACTTGGAAACTGAAGGAAAAGTAGACAAAAACAGTTACACTGGAGAACATCTCTTCAGGACCATCACTGTTTGTGGATTTACAAGCAGGTATGAAAGGAGTGGATTGGGCACTGAATGGAGAATGTAGTGGTGTAGAAACATAGTTCATGTAGCAATGATGATGTGAACTGGATACTCATATACACTGCATATAGGATTATAAATTGACTTAAACTTTTGGAAACAATTTGGCAAAACACATGATACCCTTTGACCCAGTAATCCTCCTTTAGATATTCAAGCTCAAGGCAAAATCAGAAATTCAAAGAAAATGCATGTAAAATGACATAGGTCATGGTACTGTATATTAAAATGAAAGTTAAAACAAATTGAATACCTAATAATACTGTGATACATTTATAGTGTGAATATATTTGCAGCCACTAGCAATAGCCTTTATAAATTGTATTGAAAAAATGATTTATATTAAATAATGTTAATGAATAAAGCAGAAAATGAAATCTTGCTTCTCGTGGTACAATCCCAATATGAAAATATTTAATGAGACTTTTTTTAGGTGCAAAGTTCAGAACCCATTCAAATTACTTTACAAAGTATTTTGTTATTATGCTTTACACAACAAAAAAAGTGTTAAAAGATGTGTGGGATTAGATTCAGAACTAAAAAGAAGTCACAAGTTAAGCTCTAGGGACTTTCTTTGGTTTCTGGATCTTTCATTAATGGGTCTCATGATCTCTTTTTCCTAAGCTTCTCTTGGTGTGTTGTCTTTTCCACATATACCTCATCATTTCACTACTCACACTGCTAGCTTGCCTTTTCTCGCTTCTTAGAATCATCATTGCTGATTTCATGATTAATCATAAAACCCATCTCTTGGATGCCCCTATGAAATCATTTTTTGACTAAGCTAGGAAAAGTTAACACTGTCATAGGACTTTGTTCATGATTGTCTGCCAGCACTTAGGGCATTTAGTTCCATTATGAGAGTAATGTACATCAACTATTGACTATAAAGAGCATGCTATTGACACCATTCTGTTGTACAGTTCATGAAAGAAAGCTACAGGACCATAACTAACTTTGTTAACATTATGACAATGAACATAGGGGGAAAACCAGCACCCTCCCCACACACACATGCAAAAATTATATTTATGTACAACTCAACCACACTTGGTGTTCTAACATCCTTGCACATGAAAGCTATCATAGCACTCTTTCTGAGCTGTTTTTTTTTTTTTTTTTTTTTTCCCCTACCACACGAGACCTCATGCTAATGGTGGAAGAAGTGCTTTTACAACAGTGGTGTCATCTTTTAAACACTCGAATAAAACAGTTTCCATTTTCTGCATGAGTCGATTTTTTTTAGTGAATTTTTCAAGCAAATGAATAAGCACTTTTCTAACTCCATGCTTTGTTTCAGCGGTTTCCGTGGGTGGACTGATTTCACTAAATTCCCTGTGTAAATTGGTCAGATGGAATGAGAATTTAGATTTCCACAATCTTATTGGGAATTTTGAAACTTCTGTTATCTCACAGGACCCAGAAATTGAGTTGAGGCTTTCTTACTAAGCCGGATTGTAACAACGAACCTAGGAGTCAGTAGCTCAATTTTCTACTTCTTTGCATCAAATTTTCTCTTGAAAGTGATGCATGCAGTATTGAAGAATGGGAAGGAGGAGCCTCTGTGAAGTGTTAAATATTTGGTTCAGTGGGTCCTATCAGCAGGTAGGGCCTGCGGGGAGCTTGTTTATCCAGCAGAACGATCTCATTATGAGGACAGTGATGTAGTATAGCTTACTTCATACCCAGAAGCCATTCAAGGAAACAACTGAGTGAATGATATTCATCTCTGCCCTGTATTGTGCTATTATGACTTGAAATAACTGACAGCATATTAAAATAGAGATCAGGGACTACAGCTACTCCATTGAATGAAGTTCTGAAATTTCAAAGCTGTTGAATTATTCAGTATTTTCCAATTTATAGAATAAAAGAATATGTGATTGACTATTTCATGGCACATTAATGGAAATAAAGAAAGAATGCACAGGCTTTATGCATTTCACAGTTCATATTTATTTCTCATAATTTCATGGTACCCAAGCGAGTCTCTGTATGGGCCACTGTGGCCCTTGTTGTCAAATACAAAACAAGAACTTGCCTTTGAAAACTAGGAAACAATAAAAGACAAAATATTTTTTAAAAACACATTAATGAATGATCACTAAAAGGAAACCACAACACTGCTTTTTTTTTTAGCTTTAAAATATTCATGAATACCAGTTTGAAAAAAAAAGATTGAGACCATTGTCCCATCTTGCCCATGACAATACACTGAGAACAGCATAACTAGTACGTTTCATAGAAGGGAACCCTGCTCCTTGTCATTCTCAGTAAGATTATCAGATGCTTTATCTTAGCCCTAATAGTGCCTAGGGTATAGCAGGTACCCTGTAAATATTTGTTGAAATAATGAATCAGTGAATGCCTCCCTATAGAGGTGGCTCAGACAAATACTGTAAAATCATTCCTTCCCCCCCACACACACAAAATTCAAATATTTTCTGTTTGAAACACATTAAAAGAAAGGGTCATGGTGTGATTACCAAGGTTCTAGGGTCTTAACCTTTGATGGGTATACAAGGGAATCTAGCTATGGCTTTTTGGTACTGTCCCAAAGAGAGGATACTGAGCAAGATAAACAATGAGAAGTTACATGTTTGTCTTCAAAGGTATTTACTAGTTAACTGGGTAAGAAGCACATAGCTACTTTCTGAGAATCTGAACTTGTTTGTAAATAATAACAGCTTACTGCAATTAATAAAAATGTTATCATGAGGCAGCAACTGCTAGGCTGGAAGATTCCTCTGGATTTAAGTTTAATCTATATTAATAAACAGACTATGAAGATAATCTCAAATCAGCACCTGAGAAACTTTTAATTGCTAAGTAACATTGGAACAACTTAAATTTGCTTTGAATTTAGTAAATGTTCATATTAATAACTCTCTGGTACAGTTTTACATGTAAGTACATCTTCTCAAATTTTTCAGCCCTCAAAAAAGTATATACAAATTTTCACACCCAAGCACTATACCCTCTCAAAGGCAGGGGAAAACAAAGCCCAAACCAACAAAGTCTGAATCAATGTAATCTCTAATGTCAAAACATAGATTTTTACTTGTCTTGATTATTTAAGGAATGCCTGAGAGCATGTCAACAAAACCTCTGGAAAGTAGAGTTTAAGGTTCAGGGAGACCTTGTATACTTTTTTCCCCCCCGTTCCTGGCTCTTTAAATGAACATTAAAAGAAAAGATACAAAATATTCCCTATGATTTTTTTCCTGAATTTGTTACCTTTTAAAAAAAATTTTTTTTAGAATTAGAGTGCACAAGCGAGCAAGCAGGAGAATGGCAGAGGTAGGGAGGGAGGGAGAGAGAGAGAATCCTAAGCAGGCCCCACACACAGTGAGGCCTGGGAGTTAGGAGAAAAGCAACACAGTGCTCAATCTCATGAATGTGAGTGAGAGAGTGAATGAGTGAGAATATGAGTGAGGAAGATCCTGAAGGAGGCGCACAGATACTTGCTTGTAATTCCCTGAACAAACTGCCGAGTATGGATAGATCCCCATCATAACAGACACATGATTATACATATAAATGAACACCCAAAGAGTTGTGTATAAAGCTAATACATGTACAGCCTGTTAGGTATTTTCATGAGGTCTTCTACAGTGATAAAAATAGATGTAGCATCACTAAAAAATAATTAGCTCTAATCTTTTTTAAAATTCTCACTTAAATTTACTTGAAGAAGCAGTTTACAAATTGTGCACTTTGTGTAATTTTCCCCATAATTCTTGCACTGAGTTAATCAAATAGACAGTAAATTTTGTGTTATCATTAATATGAAAGCAAATGCATATTAAAATACACAGCAGTCTTCATTCCTATTTCTTTTGAATGGGTCTCTGTTGTTAGGGGACTTGAATGCCTAACAGAGCTCACAGTATGGAAAAGATACACAGACATACTTTTGTTGCATTGACCAGATAGTGCAAGCAATGGCATTCTGCTGTAAACACCTGTAATAAAGACAAAAAAAAAATTGTAAGATAATAAACAAGTGTTCTACCCCATCTGTACTTGCTAAATTCAGCCTCAAAGCGGCTTCTGCTCCTTATTTCCATTAATGATGTCACAATCCTGTTGGGAATCCGGGTTTGAAATGGCAGCCATTCTTGACCCCTTCATTTCTCCTGTATGGTTAATCTCTCTGTCCTGCTGATTCTACCTCTATAATTTCCCCAATATTTCTTTTTCATGTCTTTACCCACTTCTTTTCTACACCTCTGCTATTTTAAGAACTTGCTAATTGGTCTCCTTGCTCCAAGCTGAGTTCTTTGAATCCATCCTCAATATTGCCATCTTCCTAAACTATAGATCAAATACTACTACTTCCTTCACAGATATTTCCTGCTGTCTACATTGAATAGAGCAGTGGTTCTCAAACGTATCATCTTAGAACCGTCACCTTGGACCTCTCTAGAAATCACAGTCTTAGTTCCTCACCAACGTTTTCTGAATCTGGAACTCTGATGGTGGCCCAAACAATTTGTTTTGTAATAACTCTTTCAGATGATTCTAATGTATGGTGAAATTTGTAGACTACTGGGCTACCGGATTAAGTTCAGATTTCTTAGCATTGTATGTCTTGTCACACCCACCATTCTGATCTTATTTTCACCAATGACCCTTCTCCTCCCCATCTCATTATACCATTTTAGAACTTTACTCTTTACTGCCCTAACAGGGATATCCCATTGAGTTGAAGATTTATCTTTCCAATTATCAAGTTTTGAATTGAGGCACAATTCAAATTCCATCTCTTTCTAAATTCTTTTTGATCTTCCCTGTCAGATTTCTGCTCCATTAATGTATGTGAAAAAATAGAAAAGAGTTCAGACTTGAAATAGAACAAACCTCTTGCTCTGTGTTTCCTTAGCAGTGGTCTCTTTACTGTTGAAACTTCTCCATTCTGCTTTTTGTTATGTATACTTGTTGGCATGTCTTTCCTCACTAAAAGATGATTCTTCAAAGTTAATACTAGTCTCAGTACTCCTTGTTGTAGAACAGTGAGTTGCACATATTAGTAGGCAGTCGATAACATACGTGAAACCACACCAAAACATGATTTGAATGCTAATGTGTGGTTATTTCATTTGTTCATTTCTGCAAACAATAACCTGTTTGGAATTGTTTTCAATTTGGAAGACCTTTTATAACCTGCCATCTTTAAAAATAGAATTCTGGGATGCCTGATTGGCTCACTTGGTTAAGCATCCAACTTCAGCTCAGGTCATGATCTCTTGGTCTGTGAGTTGGAACCCAGTGTTAGGGTCTGTGCTGACAGCTCAGAGCCTGGAGCCTACTTCAGATTCTGTGTCTCCCTCTCTCTCTGCCCCTCCCCTGTTCATGCTCTGCCTTTCTCTCAAATCTAAACATTTAAAAAATTAAAAATGAAGAAAAATAAAAATAGAATTCAGTTCTGCTATATTTTCTAAGACAAGATGAAAGTAAATATGTATCTTAGGCCTTATTATTCTTTAAAGAATCATTTTGCAGGGTGAGTGTCCTGCCATCCAAGAGTCCTTTCCTTGTGAAGCTAAATAGGGAAAGAAATTAAATGTGATCACTTTGGTTTGTTGCTCATTATGTTGATATTTAATCCAGCATCCAGAAAGCGTCCTATAAGTATAAAGTTCCTGAAACTGGCAATACTTTTTGACCTATGTCTCTGTGCACCTATCCTGATCTATGCTGTGTTCCAAACAGAGAGGTTTTGTGAAGATACAGATGACCTAGTAAATAGTGTAATAGTATGCCTAATGAATATAAAACAGAATGTGTTGTTTTTAATAAATCAACAAGGATTTATTGACTTCTGAACTGTGTTCAGTTCTATGGAATAAAATTGTTCTGAGTCAAAAACTGTATTGCTTTGCCATATTAAAAAAGGAAGGAAAATTGCATAGTGTTAATTTTTCTCTAAATTAGTAAGATTAAATATACCTAGAAACAATAGTTTTGAATGATACACATTTCCAATACTAATTTAAGTGAACATTTATTCAATTGATTGCAGTGGTAAAGCAAATATAGAAGTGGAAATAGCTATGGATTATAGAATTAGAGATATATTAGATTCAGGTTGATGGATGATGAGAGACAGATAGATGAAAGATGATAGATAGATGGTAGGTAGGTACCAAGAAAGAGAGAGAGAGAGAGAGAAGGAAGAAAAGAAAAGAAAAGAAAAAAAAAGAAGCTAGAGATAGGCATGAATGTATAGTAAAGCCCCAGTTCTCAAAGTATTCATAGTTCAGTGATGAGTGAAATACATGCAAGCAAATATTAATCAATTATAATTTATGTTAATAAAGGTGTATGTTAAAAGACAACCCAGAAGAAATTAACAATTGAAAGGATTTTAAAAAAAATCTTTAAAGTAAATTGAGATTGCTCTACCCTTAATAGATGAACCATATGCATTAAGGTATTACAGGTCTGCCAATTCCTTATGCTCAGAAGAATAACAACAAAAAGAATCCAGATTTTCTTGAGTACAGTGCGTGTCAGCTTGTGTTCACCCAAACATTGGGGCTGTTCCTACTCCTGTGTGAAAACAGGAAAGAGAACATCCACTAGTGGCCCAGTTCAATTTTGCCCATTATACTGGCCTAGGATGATTGCAGAGCCCCTAGTCCATCTGTTGACCCAGATAGTACAATTGAGTCACACATAGCAAACAGTCCAAATTTACCATCTAGCTGTTTTCCTGGCCATTTATCTGAGATGTGGTTGCTTTCCGGGCCCCTAGCTGCTCACTGTCTGCCATCCTTCACTCTCTCTAGGACGTGCGGCAGGCACAAGTACAAGCCTAAGGTGCAATGAGATTTCCTGCATCAATGCTAGAATAATCCCACAAAGTACTTTTTCAATGTGCAGTAAAGGCCCTTAGAGCTTCAGTGACTTGCTTGACTTTATGTGGCTGGGATTTGAACTTGGGTCTGGTTTGTCTAGAGACCATATATCACGATACATTGCACACATTTCCCAACTCTGTCTTCATTTTAGATATGTCCATTTAGAGAATGATAGCTAATTTTTTTTTTTATTGTGAATGAGTTACATACAGATCCCAGAGTCCTTTCTAGTTAAATGATGTTCAGGAGAATTTCATTGTTGTGTTTTATATCTTTATGTGGACTATATATGTGCATCTCTTTTCTTTACCAGCCAATTTGATTATCGAGGAAAGCTCATCCACTAATCAACCTGAATTCAAATGTGTACTCAGTCCCCCAAAAATTCAGGCTCTTCCTGGAGTCTCAAAATGCAACCTTATTTGGAAATAGGGTCTTGGTAGATGAAATTAATTACACTAAGATCATACTCGAGTAGGATGACTCCTAAATCCAATGTTATTGTGTCATAAGAAGAGAGGAAATACACAGACACACAGAGAGAATGTCTTGTGAAGATGAAGGCAGTGTTGGGAGTATTATGTCTACATGCCAAGGAACTCTAAGGATTGTCCTTTGTCACCAGAAGCTCAGAGAAGGATGTGGAGCAGATTTCTCCCTTAGAGTACCCAGAAGGAACAGGCCCTGCTGATATCTTGCTTCATGACCTCTAGACTTAAGAGCTGTGAAAGTATAAAATTCTGTTATTTAAGCTTCTTAGTTGAGGGTACTTTCTTACAACAGTGCTACAAAGAGAATACACAATATTCCATTGCCATGGCAACATTCCATTGCCATGTACATGGCAATGATGGTTTAAGGTAGACTTCAACTGCCATGTTATGAGACACCAGCCACCAGAGTGACACTGCCAAGAGGAGACAAGAAAGTGTTCAAAGGAGTTCCTCCAGCATCAAAAACAAGTGGTTTTTGTTATATTTTGTATATTGAGTAGCTCTTTTCTTAGCTTTTACCTTGACTCTGGGAAATGATGATTATTCTTTGCCTCTTCCAGATGAGGAAAGGCCCTGGACAGTCTGGCCATTCTCTTTCCCACTCACTTCCTCCAGATATCTTCGCCTTTCTGTTCTTTTCTAAACATATCCAGTGCATTCCCATCTCAAGACCTATGTTTTGAACTCTGATGTCCCACACGTTTGTCCACTTGATTCTCGGCTCAAATGTTAGCTCCTCAAAGAGCCTTTCTCTGGCCACTATATTAAGAGCACTGTAGACACTGTTTTGCTTCCTGACACATATATTGCTATCATTCTTGTCTTTCTTCTCTAAGAGAGATGGAACTTTGTTTTGTTCATCCCCAGCACTTAGAGTGCTTCCTGTCCTACAGTGTGTACTGAATAAATGAATGAATGATGTAACTTGAGGCACAAAGAGGTAAACTGTCAGCTTCACAAGGCCTCACTGAACTCAAGACTGATTTCTTTCTTACTCTGTTGAGATGAGGTAGCTCAGAAATAGGTCCAAAAGTCTGAAAGAAGTGCAACATGGCACAGCAATATAAAATTGAATTGATTTATGGAAGCAGTAGGACCTTAAAGTACTACATTTGCACATGTATATATCCCTGTGCTTTCTTTGGGGAGTATGGCTGGTTAGGAAGGGCTACTATTGTAGTTCAAGAGGCATTCAGGGTACATTATGGGTCCCTGTTGATCATAAAGTAGTCAACTTATGAGCAAAGATGTTGAATGAATATTTACCTTGAGTTATAAAAGGTTCCCTGCCAGTCAGAAGCACAACACTCCTCAAACCTATGTAAGAATGCAAAGAGAGGGAACCAGTAGTTAATGTTGCTGACTCTCCTCTAGAAGCCAGAAATTGATTTCTTCTTCTTTATTTATGAAAACATAAAAACCCAGATTTCTTTTGCCATGGACAAGGGATTTATTTTATTCAACCAGGAAAAATATACAGATATATTAGATCATCAAAGAAAAAATTATGTTATGTGCAGGGAAGACCAAGGCCAGTTCCAACTCAATGATGTGCTGTTTGGGTTTGGCTATGATGTTCTTCTCCAAGAAGTATAAAAATCATATCTCTAGCTACTCTAGATTCTTTATCCCTGGAACTATTCTAGCATTTCTGGTGACCCCACAGCAATAGGACTGTTGGCTCTGAGCAGCTGTTGACGTTGAAAACTGAGTTTATGCATGCTTTACATAAACCCCATATTGTTCACAAAGATGGCTTCTCTCCCCTAATTAGATGATATGGACAACTTCTGAATCATTGTCATTATTTGCTTGTTGTTGGGTCATGGGCAATAACTCTAGACAACATTTCAAAGAGGGGCTGGTCACTCCTAATGTTATCCAGTAAAGGAAAAGGTAACAATAGCAGTGAGGAAAGGGTAAATACAAAATACCGCTATGATTTGTAATGGACCAGGGGATGTGATAGGTGAGAAGAGAGGGACTATAAGTTTGAAGGGCTGCTAGGGTTGAGCAAAAGAGAATCCCAAGTTGGCCAACATATCCCTTTATCACACCTCTGGAAGCTTCACGGTCTTATTCTGTCTTTATAGCACGTACGGGCACAACTGGTTTCCTCACCTGTGGGGTGCTTCCCTCTAGAATAGGGCCAAAGGAAGTGGACAGTTGTGTTAACACAGTCTTTCATTAAAAAGACAATACCAAAGTGAATGTATTGAATTATAATATTGAGTAAAAAGAGTATGAAATGGAGCAAAATAGGTATGATGGATCTAGTCAGAAACTTAGTGGTGATTAATCATTCCTCTGGCAAATTTTGCCATTCACTTATCAGATGAGTGACATTTATACTGATGTTCTGTTTTTGTAATTTGAGACAAAAAAATATGTAAACTATACTTGGTGCTCAGCTAAAGAAACAGTACATAGAGCTAATAAAATCATTGCATATGTAGTGAAATAGGCACATATATAGATGGCTACTACAAGAAGAAGCTGGGGAGAGTTTTTGAAAATCTATTTAAAATTTAGTATAAAACCTTAAAAATGTATAATTTGATCCAACAATTGCACTTCTGAGATCCTTTCCTGAAGAAATAGTACTTTTTTTTTCTTTTTGGAGTGCAAGTTTGTAGAACGTTATATAAAGTTGTTTTACCACAGAATTATTTAGAACAGTCAAATCTAGGGGAAAACCTTAAAGCCACCTAACAGCAGAAGAGTTAAGTAAATTCTAATATAGCATTATTATGAAATATTATGCAATTATTAGAAAATATTAAATAAAAATCATGACATAAAATTTTATATATCATCTCAACTGAGGAAAAAACTGAATAAGCAACAGGCTAGATTATGAATGAATATTATTCTTTTTACTCTCTTATAGGTTCCCTTTTTTTCTTCTTAATCATGAGAAAACATACTTTAAAAAAATAAATCCTAGTACATGCTATACAATGCATGGGTTTTTGTGTATCAGGAATATCTGCTAGAATTTGGAGGCTGAGAATGATGGAGGGTTAACTACACTGACAGGGTCTTATTTGCTTTGGCACCAGCACTCTCAGAAGAAATTTGATAACAACTGACCAGGGTCTGCGCCCACCTGGAAATGACCTACATTGAGAGCGTGATACAGGATAACTTCCAGGCTTTGCTAGACAACGGGTATTCTAGAAAATGGATTTCTGATCATTGGCAGAATCTCTTGAGCAATATCAATTCTTACCACCCACATAAATCTCTCCAAAGTATTTGAAAAGGCTTTTTCACAGTTACACTGTACATATATTTTACAGGCCCAAATCTGGGAACGTTCCACCCCAGATAAACATAATCAGGAAAATAGAAATGAGGACAAATTGTTGTGTGAACCAGTGCATGCTATAAAGGGTAGCTTGTGTTGTACTTAGCTGTTGTCATTGATGCTGATAATTTGGGGGCATCTCAGCCAGCATTGCCAATTTTCGTTTATGAAGTCCGTACTTGGAAAGAATAGCAGCCAGTGCAGGTAAAATACAGAATTTGCCTAATTAAAATCTATCATCAACCTTTTTGTTCAGTGTCTTGTGATAGCTTATGTGTGTGGTCTGTATTGCTTAAAATTCATGTCTCATTTTTGGGTTTTTCCAGCATACTAGGGGTAGAAACAAATGATGCCAGTGTGACAGTACATGCGTTTTAGGTCTGTCTGTGAGTCTTTTTAAAAGACTATTTATTATATTTTTATGGCCTAAAAATTGTAAATGAAAAAAATATAAAAATAGTTGAAGGGTCCCGCCACTTGACAGAAACGATGTAGATTTTTTGTTGACTGTGAAGGATATTTCAGTCTATGACAAAATGTATGAGTTGCTGGGTAAAGTAGCATTATTGCTCTCCCTGACTGCTAGTATTCAGTACATCACCCACTCCTACCAATTTAATCTCCTCTATCTTTTTCAAGTCTACTCCATTTCTCCTTCTTTACTACCACTGCCCAGCATCAGACCTTCAATAACATCACTCTCCTGGCTAAAATCTTATATCTCTGTCTAAAAACATAATCAGCATAGTGTATTTGTAAGTACTAGACTGGCCCCATCACAGAGCTGCTTAAAACTCTTCAATATCTCCCCCTTTGCCTTCACAATGAAACCAAACATTTGTTTACATCTCATAAAAGTACCTCCACAATTTGTCTTTGCTCACTTCTTTCCCCTCCTTTCTTGCTTTTTTTCTGCTTTAAACTTGTTTCTATAGCACAAAGCTGTTTGTAGTTCATGCAGAATTCTGCCAACTGTTATTTCTTTGTCTTTACTTTTGTGTGCACTTCCAAATTACATAACTATCTGTCTAGTCCTTATATGGTCCGATTCTTAACTTCTGACAGACATCTCAAATGTTTTTCCTTCATGGAACATGGTCCTGGCTGACCCTGCACATTTCTTAATCACTGCATTTCCGCAGTGTGCTTTTAATTTGTCAGTCTCTCCCATTAGCCTGTGAGCTCCTTGAAAACAAAGACTATGTCTGTCTGTCAGGATGTCTCCAACCCCTAGGACAGAAACTAGGAGGAAAGTAGTTCTTACTATACAAACATATAAATCTATGTTAGATCAACTTTCCTAGAATAGAACTTAGACAGGCTCTTGATGTGCAAAATTGATTGAGTGAATCCTCTTCAGGAAAATCCTAAAAGGGAGAGAGGGAAGCAGAATAGGAAAGGGGAGGGAAGAGGTCACAGGGAAACTGTAGTCTTGGCCTGGTGCATACACAGAGGAGCTCTGGAGCATGAACTGCCCTATAGGATTGTTCCTACCTGATGCAAAGAAGCAGCCTTTTTTACACTCAACGTCAGTCAATTGGCAGTGGGCACCCCCAAGGGGATGTAAATTTCCCAATAGGTGGCCCTTGTCAATACAGGATAATTTTCAAGAGAAGGAGACAACTATGAGCTGTTAGCATGAAGCCCTCCAAGTAGCTGGAGAACAGATGCATCAGTTTAGTAAAGGGGATCGGGTTGAGGAATCTATTACAGTATTGTAGATGTCTTAATCATTTTATCATTATTCCAATGTACATACCCAAGTGATACTTGAAGATTAATATAATTTGCCCTTTTATAAGTAAAGTCTTATGTTTTCATATTAGGATGTAATGTGTGTAAGCTCGACACATGGTTACACTTTTTTTTTTTTTTTTTTTTAGGCATGCAGCTTTCAAGCTGGTTACCATGGAACTATTTGTAATAGTGACTTAATTAAAAATACTTTCTCTGATCCCATTTGAATATACTTACATGATCCAGTCTGTGTAGCCTTTGTTCATGAAATGGTACATCAGTATAGAATACTTGTAAAGGAATTACTTCTGAATCTTAATTCCATCACTGCCTTCCTGTAAGTTCCCAGAACATTATGGGTAGCAACAAAAGTGAATGAGTATAGTGCTTCCTGCTCCCACCCCCCAGTATGACTTTAAGGCTTGATAAAATCTCATTGATCATGAAGGAATGTGTATTATAGAGGGGTCATTGAAATGGACTATGTCCATAGAACCCTCTCCTCAAGGAAGGAGAATACTAATAGTATATAACTTTCTGGGAGAGGCTTATAGAAAGGTGTCTTATTCTGAAAGACAGAAAAAAGAAAAAACAGATTGCATACTGTTGGCCTACCCAATTACCTGATGATAATTTTAATAACAGTAATGTTAACTTACATAATGGAGTTAACATTGTCTAGAAATATACTTTTGGAATGATTGTTTCCAAACCAGCAGAGCTTGTGTGCAAGTAAGGAAAAACTGAACAGAGCAGTAGCGATTCTGGTTATCAAGAGTTAGATTTTAAATTATTACCTTTTCTTTAAAGATTTGGCTTGTCCTCCTATACAGGATTTAAAAAAAAATGCTTTGTGGCTCTATAAAAAATGTATTCATAAGGAAAATGCGTACTGAAATATTTAGGGGTGAAATGTCATTATGTCTCTAACTTATTTTCACATGGTTTAAGAAAAAAATTATAATACCAAGTGACAGGGTGAGTGTGTATGAATGAGGCACAATTTTAACAAAACAAAAAAATATCACTCTTCACTTACTTCATTTAATAAAATGCTTTAATTTCAGGAAAAAAGACATAAGCCCATCATTTATTTAAATGTGTTTATCTAAATAATTTGAAAATATATTGAATCATTTTTATATATTATTTACAATCCTCCACAAAAAAGTATTAAAACATGTTAATGATTTTATAGTGTATTTTTGAACATCATGCATTTAGCTTAATGGTAGTAAACTTCCTAAACCATAGATCCTACGGTCTATTTCCATAGTCCAATGAACATAAAGTGTCTCTGACTTTTAAGGTACTGTTATTTCTTCATTTCACCTCTACCTTTTCCTTGTCTTTTGACTCTAAACTCTTGAAAACCTTTTACTGATTTATAGTGAAGTACTGAATAACTTTATTTTTTTATTTTTTAAATATTTTTATTTATTTCTAGGAGAGAGAGAGAGAGACAGTGTGAGCAGGGGAGGGTCAGAGAGAGAGGGAGATACAGACTCTGAAATAGGCTCCAGGCTCTGAGGTGGCAGTCAGCACAGAGCCCAACGCGGGGCTCGAACCCACGAACCACGAGATCATGACCTAAGCGAAAGTCGGACGCTTAACCGACTAAGCCACCTAGGCGCCCCTGAAGTACTGAATAACTTTAATTTGCAGTAATATTTATGGTTTTCTTTCATCATTTCCTGAGTAAACATATTCTGAAAGTATGTATTAATATCTCTGTCTCCAGTGCAATTCTCCCTCCGTTCTCTTGATTTAATTTGCTACTAACTTTTTAGAATTTTCTAGACTAAATATTTTTGTTTTTACCTTCAAGCATTTTTGCTTTATCTTACAAATCTTCTGGGATTTGAATAATTTTATCTCACTGTTTATACTGCTACCTTGAAGGTGTTTCAGCCTTTTTCGCTGGTAGCGATGTCTTCGGTGACAGATGGTCTCAGTTACAATAACTTGATTTTAGAATTGTATTATAATTCATGTAGTGGTAAAACAAGATAATTTCATGCTTATCATCAGAATTATAACTGTTTAAAATAAAATCCCACCTAGTATTTGTTTCATGCAATGACACAAATATACAAAATAATGTTGATAAATATCACATATAATTCATATAGCCTTGACTGTATCTTTGTGTACAACTATGTTATCCAATTTAGTGTGGTGTACCAGGTCCGCAAAAATCATTGACAGGAATCATGGTGGTAACTTGGGCATTGATGTCCACCAAGCTTCTAGCTAAATACAACCCTAATACAACTCTTTGATTGGACTCTTAGACCAGTTTGGTAATTGCAATGAACTAAATTAAAGAGTGTTGTGAAATTGAAAATACCTTAATTAGGAAATACAAGATTATGATCGTAAAGAGAATGAATTCTAGGGTCAGACATAGCTAGGTAGGAATCCTGGCACCTCCATTTATTAGCTGGTAGTGAGTGTCTTCAGTTGTAAAATTTAGTTTTTAACTTATCTACTCATTCATTCATTCAGTAAATGTATATTGAGCTCATTAGCAGACATTGTTCCAGGCACTGAGGCTAAAGACTTGAGTTAAAAGGACAAAGTCCCTGACCTCACTGGGCTTACCTTCTGCTGGGGAGTTGAAGCAAACAAAAAGTGGGTACATAATGTAATACCACATAGTATTAAGGCCTATGAAAAATATTGGAGCCAAACTTGGAATAAGTGATCAGGGTAGGAAACTGGTGTTTCAGACAGGGTAATTACAAAAGACTTCCAAAAAGAGGTGATATTTGAAGGAGGAAGGAAGAGAGGAAGCCATGCACTTGGTGAGAAAGCTTCTCTGAAGAGAGAACACTTCGTTCAAAAACCTTAATAGATATTTTTGTGAAGGGTAAGTGAAAATTTGTAAACTCAGCCTTAGTTAAGTGCTCATTAGCTGTTAGATATTATTTTGAGAAAAGAAGTGTAGATAATTCCATAGATTATGTGTCTTCTTTGCTCTAATAATGTATACCATCCTTTTCATCTCGATTATTTCCCTTCTCTTGAATCCTACATTGTTCATCCTATTCTCAGATCCTTTAGCTTACACTCTTTTTAATCTGTAGCAAGTTAAATTCTTCTTGGAGTATTCACATGCTACTGCTCTTACAGGTCCCTCTTTTCTTCTTACCATTTTGCTTAGTATTTGTATTTTGTGAGTTTTGTTAAATTGATTCACTTACTAAATATTGGGCAACTGCCATCTCTAAGCAAGGAATTCACCATTCCTGTATGATGATGATAGTGGGGATATACCTGTTCTGTGGGGACCTGTTGTTTTGTGTGTATGTGATTTAAAAACGGTGTCAAGATACCATTTGGAAGGTGGTGCTCCCAGGAAACCCAGAAAACCCAACCAGGCCCCACCCCCATCAGCCACATTTTTCACCATGGTTTCTACTTCATGCTTCCCTTGATGCATCCAGCAGAGCAAAGTGACTGTCTACCTCCGTGTCTGGCTGTGAAACCACTACCAGAACTTGACCTACTTTTGTTACATTTATTTTTGCCTTATTTGAATGTAAAATATTTATTTCTGATTTTGTCATTGGGTGTCCAATCAGAGAGATAAACCACACACCTATTTTAACAAGGAAAGCTTATATAAAGAAGTATCAAATATAACAGGGCACTGGAGTGATGAAGGACTGGCTAGTAAGAAAGAAAGATGTATTAGTCTTCTGCGTCTGCCATAACAAATTACCATAGCCTAGATGGCTTACACACAGAGATTTATTTCTCACAGATGTGGAGGCTGAGAAGTCTAAGACCAAGGTGCTGGCTGATTTGATTTCTAATGAGGGCCCTCTTTCTGGCTTACAGATGACCACCTTCTTGCTGTGTGCCCACATTGCCTCTTGTCTGTGAACCCCATCTCATGGAGGAAGGGAGGGAGGGAAGAAGGAAGGGAGAGACGGAGACAGAGAACCTCTGTGGTGTCTTTTATAAAAGCAGTAATCCCTTTATGAGGGGACTGCCCTCATTACCTCATCTAAACATACTTATCTCCCAAAGACCCTACCTCCAAATACAATCACATTGGGGATTAAGTCTTCAACATGTGAATTTTAGGACATAAACATTCAGTCCATAGGAAAAAAAGAAAGAAAAAAAGAAGAAAAAGAAACACCCTAAAAACTAGAAGGATTGCTACCATTTTGCCCCTCTGGCTGAGAGCATCCAAGGGAAAGCTCCGCTCCATCCTTTCCCTTCAGAACTGAGATCCAAACCTTATTAGGAAAGTCCATGGCTGAGTGAATGGTAGACATCACTGGAGGTACCATGATGGCAGAATGTGTTGGAAATCTGCCCTCTGGAATTTGACAGTGATTCACCTTCTGAGGTACCTGAGAAAGCTGTCCATGAGACAGAGTTAAACAATATCAAAGCTGCTGGCTACCGGGCACTGCAGGAGCCGGATAAGCGGGAGCCAGGTGCTGGGGCAGCCTCGCTCACTGCAAAACCCTGCAACGGAAGCATGCCGAGCTCAGGGAGCAAAATCCTTTCCTCCTTTGCTGTCTCTCCAGAACCTTCTACTAACAAAGCTGTAGTGCCAGTTAGCAAAGGAAAGATATTTCAAAGGTCCAAATCCAGTTTCAAAGAATAGGCAAAAAAAATGCATTTAGAGTTAATTGCACTGATATAAACTAAGAATAAATAGCAGCAGAAGCAACGTGATGAACATATTGCTTATTAGCAGGGTAAATTACTTTTCAGTGCCCTTCCAAATCGTATCCATTGCTGCATCCTCTGGTTCAATATGGATGCCTAGTAAATGTTTGGTGAATGTATCAGGGAATGAATGAACTAATTACTTCACATTTTTTCCTCTAATTTTTTTGTCACTCTCTCTCTCTCTCTCTCTCTTTTTACTATAGCTGATGGATGCACTGATTGGTCTGTCGATATCAAGAAATACCAAGTTTTGGTTGGAGAGCCTGTTCGAATCAAATGTGCCCTCTTTTACGGTTATATCAGAGCAAATTACTCCCTGGCCCAAAGTGCTGGACTCAGTTTGATGTGGTACAAAAGCTCTGGCCCTGGAGACTTCGAAGAGCCAATAGCCTTTGATGGAAGTAGAATGAGCAAGGAAGAAGACTCCATTTGGTTCCGGCCAACACTACTGCAGGACAGCGGCCTTTATGCCTGTGTCATCAGGTATCCTTTTATTTCTATTACTCCTGAATCAATTAAATTATATGCTGCTTTCTTACACTAAAGTTTTGCTACTCTCCCTTTCACCTAAAGGTTTTGTCTCAATATTTGTGTGTGTTGCTGCTTTCTCAAATTTAGAACCTAAATCATAAAAAGATGGGATTGGAATTTATATTGAGACATTATTTCTGGCTTATGGAGAAAAGAGATACCATCTGGGTATCTACTTATGTTGCCAGAAATTACTAAAGACTATGAAATAAAATTTATAGAGGAGGTGAAATGTTGCAAATAAAATGTAAGCAAAGACTTGCAGAAAGGATGCATAGTTTATTGCTAAATGGGTTGTAACATTTTGTTATTGCCCTTCACAGACAAATAGAGCACAGATACCTCTGGTTTGCATACATCTGTAAAGATGATTTAGGTAAACGTGTGTATGTGCACTGCAAGACAAAGGCAGCATTGCCATGATAGGGACTAATAAGGCTGTGTTCCAGATCATTTTGTTAACTAAAAGTGCTGGTAGATACAAAAAATTTCCTGGGTCCCTCAGGGCCAAAGGAAAGTTAATAACAAAGCCTATACCTTTATCCACAAAGAAACTCATCACATATCCATACATCTTTGTCTCCTTATGGAAGAGACATATGTAGTTTGCTTAATGATAATGCATTGAAACAGTATCCATGTAACACATTAGCAGTTAAAAATCTCAGTTTAAGCATTTAGCCCTTCATGGATTGTGAATCACACCCTGCATGAATGATTGTGGATGTCATTAGACTATAAGAGCATTGGCAAAGCAGGGTACAGGCATATAGAGGGTGTGTTTAAACTTTGTCTTTTTCAATTTTTGTTTACTAAGGGAAATAAAGCCAAATCTAATGCAGTAGATACTCAATTTGTGAGGAAGTCTCACAATCACCTAGTGTCCTTTTCAAATCTACATTCAACCTTCATTTCTGAAACTCACATCTGCAGAATGTGATCACTCCTCTATTTGAGGATCTTGCTTCCCACCACCCCTCCCACGACTTACACTTAGAAGAATTACCTTTTTTTTTTTTTTTTTTTTTTTTTTTTTTTTTTTTTTTTTTTTTTTTTTTTTTTTTTTTTTTTTTTTTTTTTTTTTTTTTTTTTTTTTTTTTTTTTTTTTTTTTTTTTTTTTTTTTTTTTTTTTTTTTTTTTTTTTTTTTTTTTTTAGAATTACCTTTATGCTGAGTCATGGCCACCTGTGTGTTAGGACATTAGGACATTAAAATGAGCCAAAGCCACCTCAAAGTTAAACAGAAATGTATCTTTTTAAACCCTAATAATATATAGGCTAAAGTTCATTTTGGGAAATATAAGTGGATGCAAATGAAGTTGTGCTTGGGAAAAATGTCGAGTGGATTACAAATGATCAAATGCATCATTCCTTTGGCAACTGTTGTTCTTTCCATTCCGGTCTACCCATCCTTTTATGGTCAACCATATCTCTTATTAGAAGTAGAGATTTTGTAGTGGCATTGATAAATAATTGACATACTAGTACAGCTAAAGAGTACTCTTTGGACTGACTTGCCTCACTTAACTAATAGTGATTTGATTTAATTTCATTCTGTTTCTTTTTAAAACAAAATCATTATTTCTGATTGTTCATGCATGTAGAGGTGATTCTTCAAGATAGGCAAATGTGTGTCCTCATTTATCTGAGATTAGAAGTGAGCTGGATGTCCGCAGTCTGACACTTCATTTCATTATATATTGTTGATGGGAAAATAATGATGCTTTCACATTAGTAATCTGACTTTCTAAAGCACTGAAGTTGCACTTCTTTGATGTGTTTAAATATACACTGTGACCCAATACACTGAGAAATTACATTAACATGTCCCTGAATTTATGGTTGAAGTAATGAACGAAAGGTTGAAAAGTTGCAAAAACAATGACATTTGCCATGTGTGTCTACATTTTAATGGAAGGTGAAACTAAAAGGCAAACACCTTAAAGTTTTATATGTGCCACATAGTATTCTAGAGAAAGTGATAAACTGCAGAAAGAAGTTACTTTTGTTATTGAAATTCAGATATTCCACTTGACTTGAAGTTAGTGTTGATATGGCTTCCTTTTTCAGTTTGGAAAGTAGTACTCAAGATCTTTATAAATAGCAGTTTAAGTAGCATTGCTTGGTGTTGGCGTGAGAGGAGCCCAAGGCTGTTAGTTGAGTCACTGACATTTTGGCATGTTGTTATCTATCATACAACAAAACTGTCACCATTGGTTTTTAAATCATCCAGATGCAAAGAATTTTAGGTGTTTGAAAAAGTTAGCTTGTACTCAAACATTGTCGTCTCTCTCATAAGTGTTCTGGGTATTTATCAATGAAAAAGGTTTAACAATAAGGCTTTTCACGTACAGCTGATTTGCATTTACACCTATATATGTACAATGAAATGGTGTAAATAATGGAAACACCTAAGATTACTATCCGCATAACAAGCAAGAGCATTCTTACTCTCTTCTCTTCGTATCATTTCTGGACACAGTAACGCCATTAATTCTTTGTTGCATGCTATGTGGCTTTTGCCTGAGTTTTCTCCTTTCAAATTTATTGTTTTGATTTTACATGACAGAATAAACGAAGGAGAGCTGTACAACAATTTCCTTTCATTTCCTTTAGAGTGAACTTACCTTATTAAGAAAACTGAAATTTTCTTGTACTCTTGACATCCAACTTTTAACCCACCTCTTCAGTTATACACTATTGGCAGTTTCATAAGCCAAGCTAGACAGTGCTCCTGTGAGTATTTTAATGCCTCCCCAAAATGGAAGCACACTACATTGTTTAGCACCCTATTTTTTAAGTAAAATTTGTAATTTTAGGTAATTATAGTTTCATATTCAGTTATAAGAAATACATAAAGAGATCCTATGAATCCCTTACCTGGTTTCCCTCAATGGTAACATTTTACAGAACTGTAGCTACAAACTCATAATCAGAGTTTTGACATCGAACCAGTCAAGATGCGGAATATTGCCATCACCTCAGTGACCTTCCTGTTGTTCCATCTACCTTCCTCCCCCATCATTCCCATACCCTTGACAACCAGTAGTCTTTTCTCCATATCTATTTTTTAACTCAAAATGTTATTAAGTGAATTCATGTATTATATAACTTTCCGGAATTGGATTGTTCACTCAACATAATTCCTTTGAAATCTATCCAAGTTGTTGTATGTATCTGTAATTTGTTCCTGTTTATCGCTGAGTACTGTTCCATGGTATGGACATTACCACAGTGTTTATTCACTCATTGAAAGACATCTAGGTTGTTTCCAGTTTGGGGCTATTGAAAATAAAGCTTCTGTGGACATTCATGAATATTGTTTTATGAACATAAGTTTTCATTTTTCTGTGAAAAAAATGCCCAAGAATGAATTTGGGTTAAATAGAAGTTGCTTGTTTAGTGTATAGGAAACTGCCCAACTATTTTCCAGAATACCATTTTACATTCCCACCAACAATATATGAATAATCCAGTTTTTCCACATCCTTGCAGTATTTGGTATTGTCATTATTTGTTATTGTAACCATCAGTGTATCATGATATCTCATTGTGGTTTCCCTAAGGGCTAATGATGTTTAACACATTTTCAAGTGCTAATTTGCTATCTTTCCTCTTCCGTGAAATGTCTGTTAGGTCTTTTGCCTATTCATTAATTGAATGATTTGTGTTCTTACTGTTAAGTTTTGAGAATTCTTTATATAGTCTACATAATAGTCCTTTTTTGAATATGTAGTTTGCAAATATTTTCTGTCAATCTGTAGTTTATCTTTCATCCTCTTAATAAGATCTTTTGCAGAGCAAAAGTTTTTAATTTTCAGGAAGTTCAATTTATTATTTTTTCATTTATGGATCATACTTGTGATATGAAGAACTCTTTGTGTAACCCTAGATCCTGAAGATTTTCTCTTATTTTTTAATTAACTTTTGTGCCAGAAGTTCTATTGTTTTACATTTGTTTGTGATCCATTTTGACTTAACATTTATGTAAAGTGTAAAGTTTATTTAGCTTCTTGGGTAGATGTCCAGTTGCTCCAGCACCATTGCTTGGAAAAGTTATGCTTCCTCCATGGACTTGCCTTTGCACATTTATTCAAAATCAGTTGGGCATGTTTGTGTGGTTCTATTTTTGATTTCTGTCTTCTACACCTTTGACCTGTATGTGTAGCCCTGTGCTGGTACTTCTCTGTCTTAGTGTAGCTATTTAGTAGGATTAAATGTCTAGTAGGGTGACTCCTCCTATGTCATCCTTCTTTTTCAAGATTGTTCTACCTATTATAGGGCCCATTCCTTTCAAAATCAATTTTAGCATAAGATGGTCTGTGTCTACAAAAAAAAAAAAAAAAAACTTTCTTGGAATATTGACAGGAATTGCATTAAACCTATAAATCAATTTGGGGAAAGTTGTTATCTTTACTATGCACAATCTTCCAGTCTATGAACTCAGTAGATGTCTCCATTTATTTAGGATTTTTCTTTGATTTCTTCATTAGTTTTTTGTACTTTTCAGCATTCAAATTCTGTACACATTTTGTTAAGATTATACCTAAGTATTTCATTTTCTTTGGTGTGTTTGTAAGTGGCAGTATCTTCTTAATTTCATTTTGAGCATGTACATTTTTAGCACTGTTAGAAATCTGATTGGTTTTTGTGTAATTCATTTCTCAAAATGTACTTTTTTCAAATGACATGCCTGTAATATGTTCTATCTAGTATCTAGTTCCTTTGCATGTCTTTTTTTTTATTAAAATTTTTTATTTAAATTCTAGTCAATTAACTTAGAGTGTAATATTGGTTGCAGAAGTAGAATTTAGTGTTATCACCTACATGTTCAACACAAGTGCCCTCAATACCCATCACCTTTGCCCAAGTCTAGGTGTTGTCTTTAGAGGCTAAATAACTTCTTTCTCATTGAAAATACATATTAAGCATCTATCATAAGGCACATAATTGGAAAATCCATTCATTTATTCATCCCTATAACACACATCTATTGATCATTAACTGATATGCTAATGCTAGGCTTACAAAGATCAAAAAAAATTGTTTTTACCCTCAAGTAGATGATATAAGAGAAAATAAGCGAGTTACAGATACTGCGATCACAGTATAGAATACAGTGGAATTCCACCAAGATGAAGTAGCCCATTTCTTCCAGTCTTCTACCTTACAACTAAAAAGGCAGAAAATAACACAACAAATAGGTATAGGAAGTCTGGGAAAGATGGGAAAAAGGATTGTCTGGGGACCTCAGGACTTGAGGAAATGATATGACCACCATGTTTTACTTGCCTCACCAAATGATGTTGACAGGGCCTAGCAAGGAGCTAGGTCTCTTCCATCCCCTACCTGGCAGTAGCAGGCAGCAGTAATATGATCTCCCTGCGTGAAGTAGGGTCAAACATCTGAGTCACAGGGTGATCTTTCATCCTTTTCCTGGTGATACTAGGCTGGAATTATATTTTGCTTTAAGAGTAATGTAATTGGGATCCAGTAGCAAGCTGAGCCTCCACCTCTACCCAGCAGTAATGAGAATCCACGAGATGAGTCTAGACTTCACCCCTCTTCCATGGTATCAGTGGGGAATAAAGAAAGCTTCTACCTTAAACAAGGCAGAATGAGGTGGTGTGAGATAGGGTTAGTTGCTGTCTATTTTCCCACTATCCCTTCTGTGGTCTCAGTGGGATTCAACAGGAAGTGAGTTTACTCCCTGACTGGAGATTACAAGGCCTTGTGAATCACTGACACACTTTCACCAGGAAGGTGTGAGCACTGCTGAGAAAGTAGCTAAACATACATAAGCATTCAGTCCTCATCTTACATTTCAACAGGAGGATTGCCTGCTTTAAAAAAAAAAAAAAAAAAAAAAAAGTAAATACTATCCAAATTTTCATAATATCTAAAATGTGTAGAATATAATAAAAAACACTCACTGGTCTTACTATGAGTCATGAAAATTGCAACATGAATGAGAAATGAAAACAGTTACTAACACTGAGATGAATCAGATGTTGGAATTAACCAACAAGGATTTTCAAGGAACCATCATAAAAATATTTCAGCAAGTAACTAAAAAAACTCTTGAAACATGAAAAAAAATGAAAACTTCAGCAAAGAAATGTAAAAGAAAAACAAGTGAACGTTGTTAAACTGAAAATGATCGTAACTAAAAACTCATTGGAGGGGTTTAATAGTTGAGTGGAGATGATAAAAGACAACTAGACTTCTTTACTATTATATGAAAACTTCACTTACAAGGGCCAAAGAACTTCAAATTGACAGATCCTTGGGTTCTTTCTTGGTTTTCTTAGCACCAATTTTTATCACTTCTACTTTTTGTTCTCTGATAGATAGCTCAGTAAATTTCCTTAGGATCTTCTTCCTTTGGAATTTTCTTGAATGTTAGTGTTTACCAGAATTTTGTTTACACTTCTTCCCTTTATTCTATTATACCACTTGTTCTCAGCTTTGGCTGCTTATTGAAATTAACTGGGGAGCTTTTAAAAACTATTAATTAAAAAAAAAAGCCTATTAATTTATGTGTACCATTCCAGATCAGTTAAATATAGGTATCAGATGATTCTGTTGTGTAGCCAGCTTGAGAATCATAGTACCTGATCTTATTTATTCACTATTTTCACTTATAACACATTTATGAATTATTCAAAAGTGATTCCAAATATTTTCACAAGCACTAGAAGTTTCCTAATAGTTCTTTCTTCTTGTTTGTCCATGAGACATATTGAATTCAGCAGTGTGCCAAAATTTATTTCAAAACCTGCTTCAAGGAACCTATCTCCTCTTGAAGGTGCTTCCTTTTCCTTCTTTTCTTAGTAAATACCATAGCCATCACCCCAGGATCTCTAGCTGGGAAATTAGCACTTAACTTTTTTTAAATCTTCCTCACCTTGCTTTAAGCGGTTACCAAGACCTCTCCAGGTTACTTTCAGCTCTCCAGTTGAATACAAGGTGCTTAAGTAGTTTCCCTGCCTCTAGATTTTTGTTTTTTGTTTTTTGTTTTTTTTTCTATTTTAGTTACTACTTCACAGGGCTTCAGTGTTTTCAATGGGAATATTTCATTTCTATACATAAAAGTCTTTGATGGGCCCTATTACTCAGCAAAATGAAGTCCAAAGACTTTGCTTGGCATCCATGTCCCTTAACAGTCAAGTTTCAACCTTTCATTCCAGACTCATCTTGGGTGTTTATCTCTTTAGGCACCTTGTCCTATGCTCTCACCATTTTGTTTGCTGTTCGCAAATGAAACTGTGAATTTTCCTTACTCTTCCATTCTTTGTCTCTTCATCTGAAATTTTTTTCTACCTATCTGAATAATTATTCTTTGAAGAAGATCCAGTATATATTTACCATTCTTTTTACCTTTTCCCAATTACTCCAGAGACCATTGTTTCAGTTACCAATGATGGGGTGGGTGGGGTACTGCAAAATTAAGTGGCTTAAAATGGCAACCATTCTATTTGGGCATGATTTTGCAGGGTGGTGTGGACCCTGCTGGATGGATGGTTCTGCTGATTTTTCCTTGAGGCTGGAATGAACTAGGAGGGAGGATTGCCTGAGCCTTTCTCTCCATGAATTCTCATGGTCTCCCTTTCTTCAAATGATTTTTTTCCCACTGTCTGGCCAACAGGATAGCTAGACTTTTTATGTGGTGACTCAGAAGGTATCACCACTTATCAGGCATCTGCTTGCATCATGATTACTAACATCCTATTTGCCAACTCTAGAGCTAACATGCCGGGAGACTTTACAAATGAGGTGTGGGATTCATTGGTGGGAACACCAAAATAAAAGTCCAGCCCTTTTAGCCTCCTTTACATATGCTAAGTACACTCACTCCATTCCTAAACCCTTCAAAGTCTTATTGTGGCATAGGAGGTTAGACGAGAAGCTCAAGATCTAAATCACTGTGAGTGTGAAAGAGGTTCTTCATACTTAGTTCCCTGAGTGAAGCTACTTTAGTGGCTCCTCCAAATTTGAAGCTCTATGAGCTGCAAAGACATTTTGTGTAACATAACCCTGACACACCCAACACACCCAACATATGGCAGTCAGTCAGGGATAAAATAACCAAATAGTCCCTTTTGAAATGGAGGCAGGAAAATGGGAGATACAGAGCAGTCATTGGCCCATAGTAGTTCTAAAATCCGGTTGGGTACATATCACCTGTTTCTTGATCAGGGCCCAGTTCTGCTTATGGGAGAGGTTCTCTGTGGCTCATGAGCTCATACTCTTCTTTTTCATAGACAGTAAAGGGCCCAGAGATCACTTTCAATTTGAACTTTATCTGTCTCTTTTAGTATAAGCTAGTATGGCTCCTTAAAATGCTTTGAGCCTTTTATTAAATTGTAATGGACTCCATTGAGCAGTAGCCACACCTACAAATATCTATAAGTCAAATGTGTCTTCTAGGTTCAAATACTGTTCTAGTCAAAATGCTGGAAGACAATGTACTAAAGATTTGTAACACTCCTTTGCCTAGTTAGTCTTAGGGTATGCCTCATAAGACCTTCTGAGCTACCTTCTCTTGACGGCAGATAATGCACTGTATCCCAGACTTATTACCACTGGTATGTTTTCCCCCTCAGAATCAATTTGAGTTAGTGTTTATCACAGAGAGGGCGCCCAGAAAAAGTTAGTGAATGAAATAATTTGTGTTATTTCACAGTTAGGGGTTCGTGTTATTAGAATACTTAGTGGAAAACACTGCTGTAGTAATAGTTATATCATTTTCTGATTTCTACAGTTTTCCATGAGAGAATTAAAGAATTCTATTTTTGTGATATCTCTTATCTGAAGCAGAAATTATGAACCATTTATCCTATATTATGATTTTTGGTACAAGAGTTCATTTTATTCTTTCCCTGTAATATACCCTCCCTTTGGCCAGGTAAAAGTGGAAAGTAATATGTTAAGCCTAAAAGACCCATAACATGTAGCTTCTATAACTATAGTATAAATAATTTAAGTCATTAATTTTAATCTGTATGATAGAATATAATTGTAGTAGTTATTTTATGTGATTATTATTTAAAAATGAAGCCATTCTTGGATCAAAGGATAAATAATGCCATCATCATTTTAGAAAGTCCTAAACATTACCCCCCAAGGAGTCTTTATAATTTGTTCAGGGTAATCAAAGTCCATATAAATGTTTTATATCCTACCCAGGAATTTTAATGATCATATGTATATGTGTTCTAAGGACCTAAAGTAGTTTTACAATCTTGGTTTCCTAATTGTTATACTACCTCTCTTAATTGAAACCAGAGCATACCCTTGAGAATATCAGCTGTCATTTATAGGTTATAAAAAATGCAATTAAACCTTCATAAGCTAGTTCTTTTTAAAAAAAATCCAGTACAACTGAAAATCCTTAAAATAAGGTTTCAAGTCTGGATAAAGAATCTCATAGATAATAAATTGAAATTGTAGAACTGCACATCAGACATTCTATCTGTTCTTTTGGTGGGAACATACGTTTCTCAGCATAACAGGCTTCAAAGACATTTTCCAGTTACATAATCCTAATAATGCTTAAGGAGACCATGCTGAAGTGGTAGATCAACATAGAATCAATACTACATGTAGCCTTCTTTACATGTTTAAGACATAAAAGTGTACTCTACAGGATCAGGCTATTTATGAACAGGGCAACAATTAGCCACATCTCTATCTTTCTGAGTGCTTTCTTTTCAGAAACAACAAACACAATTTATGGAGGTAAGAGCCAAGAGCTATGTGAATTGCCTATTCAATTTACTGATTTTTTTAACCATCCAGGAAATACTAGTCTTCACCATAACAGCCATTTCTTTTCTTTTCTTTTCTTTTCTTTTCTTTTTTATTAAGAAGGTGAAATAATTGTTGCTCAGTGATGATGGTGTGGTTTCTTCGATCGCTGGGTTAAGAAAGGCTTTGTCTTATCTTTCCAAGTTTTCTATGAGAGAAAGCTTTGAGAATTCTTTGAAATCAATGGTGTCATCTTTCAGGGAAGATAGAGGCATGAGTTTTCTCAAAAAGGTATCAAATTAATATGGAATAAATAGAACAGTTAAAAAGATACATTTATAAAATAATTAGGTATATAACATTTAATTTTGAGTTCTAATGTATTTTGTTTTTCCATTTTAATTAAAATCGATCACTTTATAGTAATGGATATAACATGTGCATTTATCATATTTTACAAACATTACTGAAAGTCCATGATATAATATAATTGGTAATTATCATGAGCACATTTTTAAATTTCAAACAGTATGTGCCAGGCATGCAGGTCACTGATAACTCAGAACTTCATTGGTGGTTATGGTTTTGTACTATAATTATTATTTTTTTATTTGTAAAAAATATTCCCCAAAGAAAAGCTAACTGCTAATGTTGGTGCACTAAGTCAAGATAAAGTAAATTGGTCTAATAAGGTAATAGCAACTAATGAACAGAGCTTAGGATAAGAGACAAAGCTGCATATGAAGCCAAGATTATTCAAGGCTTTTTCTAAGTCTAATTTTGTATATGATTCCCAAGTAAAAAAAATATGAGCAATAATCTCAGTGGATGTGGTGAAAACAATAAAGGGACTGATTGTTCTTACAAGAGCTCATAAGAGACCTGTGATTTGAGCAGTCCATTGAAAAATAAACACATGGCTAGGGAGAGTGTAATGGAAAAAGTTTTCTCTGTTAGGAATGTCTCAGGAGGACTGGTACAAGATAAATTAAATAATGATCTAGAGCAAGTTGGCACACTTTTTATTTAAATGGCCATTTGGTAAAAAAAAAAAAAAAAAAAAAAAGCTTTGCAGGTCATATAGTCTTTATTGCAATTACTCAGCTCTGCAAAAAAGAGCCATAGACAACAGATAAACAAATGGGTATGGTTGTGTTCCAATAAAACTTTATTTGCAAAAATGGGTGAGAAGATGGATTTGGTGTGCAGCTATAGATTGCTGACCTCTGTTCTAGAAAATGCCAGATAAACTGCAAATACTTAAGACAGCCACAAAAACTGTTTCTGTTATTAACAAAGAAAAAACACACAGTCTATTCCTGATAGAGTGAGTAGATAAGTTTTGTTGGAAAATGGGTGTGGAAAATGATGTTGAGAAGGATGACCATGAGGACTGTAAAACAGATGTGAAGTATTAAATGGCACATAGGTGTCCAGCAGGAGTAGAAAGATGAAAACATTTCTCTCCAATTATCTTGCAGCAAGTGTTTGAATATTTAGAGAAACTGGAATATGGAAAAGAGGCAAGGGGCTTTTATAATAATTGAGGCATGAGATGATGGGAACTAAGGTTAGAATATTAATGGTAGAAATAACAAGGAAAGAAAAATATTCAAGATCAGTTTGGGGAGTTAAAATTACATTATAGACAGTGCTTGATGGGATGTTGAGAAACTGATTGAATATTGTTATGGGAAACAAATAAAAGGAAAATAGATAGCAAGAGGCGCATCTTAATGTTTTTTTCCAGTAGAAACCTAAACTTTATCACCAAAAATTCTTAGGGTCTTGAAAATAAAAATGCCTGGACTTTGAGCCATTCCACGAGTAAACCTATTTGCATAATTACAACATCATTGCTTCCCCACATGCATTTGAATAAATAAAGGGAAAAGGGATGGGGTATTTTCTAAGTTCTCTCTTGGTTTACTCATTAGTCTCTTTCTAAAAACTTAACTGAAGTTCATACTTTGGTAAGATTTATTTTCCTTTCCACAATTAGCTTATCATTTTAAATTGAGGTAAAACTGATATATAACATCATGTTATGTTATTTCAAGTGTACAACATAATGATTATATCTTTGTATACAATATGAAGTGATCACCACAGTAGGTCTAGTTACCATATGTCACCATTCAAATGATCCCCTTCTCCCATTTTAACCACTTCCCCAATCTTTTCCCCTCTGATAACCATCAGTCTCTTCTCTGTACCTACTTTGTTTTATTTCTTAGATTCCACTTATTATAAATGAAATAATAGTGTATTTGTCTTATTTTATCTGACTTATTTCACTTAGCACTATACCCTCAAGGTCCATCCATGTTGTTACAAATGGCAAGATTACCTTCTTTTCTGTAGCTATTATTCCATTTTATGTAGATAGCACATACTCTTTACCCCTTTATCCATCGATGGACACTTCGGTTGTTTCCTTATCCTGGCTATGGTGAATAATGCTGCACTCAACTTAGGGGTCCATATGTCTTTTCAAATTAGTGTTTTGGGATTTTTTGGATTTTTTTAGATAAATACTCACAAGTGGAATTGCTGGATCACATGGTAGTTCTTACTTTTAGTCTTTTCAGGAACCTCCATACTATTTTCCATAGTGGCTGCACTAATATACATTCCCACCAACAGTACCTGAGCCTTCCCTTCTCTCCACATCTTTACCAACACTTATTCTTTTTTGTCTTTTTGATACTAGCCATTCTAACAAGTGTGAGATGATGTCTCAAATTCATGAGCAATGAATATCCTTCCATTTGTGTCTTCTTAACTTTCTCTCATTAATGTCTTAACAGTTTTCAATGTTTAGGTCTTTTACCTCCTTGGTTAAATTTATTGCTATACATTTTAATCATTTTGATGTATTTGTGAATGGGATTGTTTTCTTAATTTAGCTTTCCATGCATTGGTTTTTAGGGGAGAGAAATGCAACGGATTTCTGTATATTGATTTTGTACTTTCAACTTTACTGAATTCATTTATTAGTTATAACAGTTTTTGGTATAGTCTTTAGGGTTTTCTATATATAGTATCATGTCATTTGCAGATAGGACAGTTTCACTTCTTTGTTTCCAGTTTGGATGTCTTTTTTTATTCTTGACTGATTTCTTTGATTAGAACTCCCAATATTATGTTGAATATAAGTGGCTAGAGTTGTCATCCTTGTTTTCTTCCTGACTTTCGAGGAAAAGCTTTAAGCTTTTCACAGTTGAGTATGATGTTTTCTGTGAGTTTGCCATATATGACCATTATTATGTTGTGGCATGTGTCCTCTTCACCCACTTTGTTGAAAGTTTTATAATAAATGGATGTTGAGTTTGGTCAAATGCTTTTTTTGCATCTGTTGAGATGGTGATATGATTTTTATCCTTTATTAATGTGGTGCATCATAATGATTTGAAGATGTTGAACCATCCTTGAATTCCTAGAATAAATCCCATTTGATCATGCCATATGATTTTTTAATGCATTGTTGAATTGAGGTTGTTAATGTTTTGTTGAGGGTTTTTGTGTCTATGTTCATCAGGGATATTGGCCTGTAATTTTCTTTTTTTATGGTGTCCTTGTGTGGTTCCGTATCAGGGCAATGCTGGTCTCTTAAAATGAGTTTGGAAGTGTTCCCTTTTCTTCAATTTTTTGAAGATTTTGAGAAGGATAGTTATTTAATCTTTGAATGTTTGGTAAAATTCACCAGGGAAGCTAGCTGGTCCTGGACTTTTTTTGTTGTTCTTGTTGGGAGGTTTTAAATTATTGATTCGACTCCTTACGAGTAATTTATCTGTTCATATTTTCTATTTCTTCATGATGTAGTCTTGGAAGATTGTAAATTTCTATGCATTTTTCTATTTCTTCTTGATTGCCGAATTTGTTGCTGTGTGATTCATCATAGTAATCTCTTATGGTCTTTTGTGTCTCTGTGGTATTAATTGTAACTGCTTTTTCATTTCCAATTTTATTTATTTGAGCCCTCTTTTTCTCTTGGTCAGTTTAGCCAAAGATTTTTAAATTTTCTCTATCCTTTCAGAGAACCACCTTTTAGTTTAACTAGTATTTTCTATTGTCTTTTTAGTCTCCGTTTCATTTATTTCCACTTTGATCTTTATTATTTCTTTTTTTGTAGTACCTTTGGACTTCATTTGTTCTTCTGTATCTAGTTCCTTTACGAATAAAGTTAAATTGTTTATTTGAGATTATTCTTATTTCTTGAGGTTGGTCTATATTGCTCTGTAGTTACTTCTTAGGACAAATTTTGCTACATCCCATATATTCTGGTATGTTGTATTGCTGTTTTAGTTTGTCTCTAGGGATTTGTTTTTATTTCTCCTTTGATTTCTTCTGTGATCCAGGAGTCATTCAGTAACATGTTATTTAATCTTCATGTATTTATAGTTTTTCCAGTTTTCTTGTAATTGATTTCTAGTTTTATATGATTGTGGTTGGTAAATATGCTTAATATGATTTCATTCTTGTTGAATTTATTGAGACTTGTTTTGTGGCCTAGCAGGTGATCTCTTCTGAATAATGACCCATGTGTATTTGAGAAGAATGTATACTTTGCTACTCTTGGGTGGAATGTTCTGTATATATCTTTTAAGTCCATCTGGTCTATTCTTTAAATTAAAATTCTTTCTTATTGATTTAAACCAATTTTTTCTTATTGATTTCTTTCTCTGGATGATTTATTCATTGATTTAACTGTGTTATTAAAATGCCCTCCTATTGGGGCACCTGGGTGGCTCAGTTGGTTAAGTATCCAGCTTCAGCTCAGGTCATGATCTCACGGTTCATGGGTTTGAGCCCCGCCTTGGGCTCTGTGCTGACAGCTAGCTCAGAGCCTGGAACCTGTCTTTGGATTCTGTGTCTCCCTCTCTCTCTGACCCTCCCCTGCTCATGTTGTCTCTATCTCTCTCTCAAAAATAAATAAAACATTAAAACATTTTTAAAAATATCCTCCAATTATTGTATTTCTATCAGCTTCCTCCTTTAGATTTGTTAATATTTGCCTTATATATGTAATGGTGCTTTATGTTGAGTGCATATATATTCATAAGTGTTATATATTTTTGATGGACTGACCCCTTTATCATTATGTAGTACCCCTTTGGTCTTTTATCATAATCTGTTTTGAAGTCTGTTTTGCCTGATGTGAGTATTATTACGCTTGCATTATATTTGTTTTTATTTCCATGGAATATATTTTCCCATCCCTTCACTCTCAGTCTTCTGTGTGTCCTTACTTCTGAAGTGAGTCTCTTGTTGGCAGCATTTTTTATCCTTTCAGTCACTCTGTGTCTTTTGGTTAGAGAATTTATTCTGTTTACATTTAAAGCAGAATCAAATCTGTAAATAAAGAGAACTAACTGATGGTTACCAGAGAGAGGGAGGTGGGGAGATGAGCAAAATGAGTGAAGAGGAGTGGGAGATAAAGGCTTCCGGTTATGCAATGACTAAATCACAGGAATAAAAGGCACAACATAAGGAATATTGTCAGTAATATTCAGTAGTCAATATAGAGCCAATGTAAGGTGACAGACGGTAGCTACACTTGTGTTGAACATAGCATAATATATAAATTTGTCAAATCACTATGTTGTACACCTGAAACTAATGTAACATTGTCTGTCAACCACACTGAAATAAACATAATATTTAAAAAATACTTATTGATAGGTATGTACTTATTGCCATCTTGATCATTGTTTTCTGGCTCTCCTTGAGGTTATTCTTTCTTCTTTTCTTCTTTCAACCTCTTCCTTTGTGGTTTGATGACCTGGTTATGTTTAGATTCCTTTCTCATTTTCTTTATTGTTATGTTTATATTCCTTTATCATTTTCTTTTGCATATTTTACTGTGTATTTTTGCTTTTTGGTTACTGTGAGATTCATGTATTTCACCTTATGTATATAACAGTCTACTTTAAGTTGATAGCCACTTGAATTTGAACACATTCCAAAAGTACATTTTTATTCCCTCCCATTGTTTTATGTCACTTTTGACATCTTTTTATTTTATGTACCCCTTAACTAATTATTATATTTTAGTTACTTTCACTCCTTTTGTCTTTTACCTTCCTAGTAGCTTTGTAAGTGATTAATCTACTACCTTTACCATATATTTAACCTTTTCTAGTGAGATTTTTGCTTTGTTATGTTTTCTTGTTATTAATTAGTACTATTTCTTTTCAACTTAGAGAAGTCCCTTTAATACTTCTTGAAAGGCCAGATTAGTGGTGATAAACACTTTTAAGTGTTGTTTGTCTGAAAAACTCTTTATCTCTTCTTCAGATCTGAATGATCATGTTGCTGGATAGAGTATTCTTGGTAGGATTTTTTTTTTTTTTTCCTTTCAGAACCTGGAATATGCCATGGTACTCTGGCCTACAAAGTTTCTGCTGGGAAATCTGCTGATAGTATATTAGGGTTCCCTTGTTTGTAAACATTAGTTCTCTTCTTGCTGCTTTTAAGATTTTTAAAAAAAAAATTAACTATAATATGTTTTGGTGTGGTTTTCTTTGTGTTCATTTTCTTGGAAACTCTCTTAGCTCCCTGGACATGAATGTCTGTTTTCTTTCCTGAGTTAGGAACATTTTTAGACATTATTTCTTCAAGTAAATTTTCTGCCCCTTTGTCTCTTCTCCTTCTGGGACCCTTATAATGCAAATGTTATTACTTTTGATGTTGTTCTAGTGTTCCCTTACATTGTTTCCATTTTTAAAAAAAGTTATTTTTTTCTTTTTGCCACTCTGTCTGGGCAACTTCCCTTGCAGTATCTTTGGACTTACCGACCCATACTTCTGCTTCATCCGTTCTGTTCTTGAAATCCTCGAGTGCATTTTTCAGCTGGTTTATTGTATTCTTCAGTGCTTTGATTCTGTTTATACTTTTTTTATGTTTTCTCTTTGTTCAACTTCTCATTGTGTTTATTCATTCTTTCTCCAAGTTTGGTGAGCATTTTTATGACCATTGCTTTGAATTCTTTATCAAGTACATTACTTATTTCCATGTTATGTTTTTTCTTCTTGTTCCATTAGGAACATATTCATCTGTTTCCTCATTTTGCTTCACTCAATGTGTTTGTTTCTGAGTATTAGCTGAAACAGCTACCTTTTTTAGTGTTGATGGAGTAGCCTTGTAATAAGCAATTAACCTTATTGTTCAACATTGCACTAGTTCTTAGTTGTCTCTTATACCTTTGTGATTGTTTAAACCACTTGATTTATTCTTGATATGCCTTATTCTTGAGGGTATGCCAGGACTTGTCAGTGATCCAAGGGTAAGAATCTTATTTAGCTCCTAGTTTCAGGCTGATTAGAAGCCAGACTTTCAGGCAGCATCCTTTAACTATGCAAATATATACAGTCCTGTGGGACCACAATCAACCTCAGCTGGTCTTCAGACCAGGAAATCTGGAGGTTTCCCCTGGGCAACAGTTGCAAACATGGGGCTCCTTATGAGTGTATAAGCTCCTTTTTGGGAAATGTCATCAAGCTGTAGTGAGGCCAAAGGAGAGTGCAGTGATAGTGTCCCCTAGGCTGTGTTCTGTGGCCACTCCTCCATAGCCTCTAGATGTGTGAAGCTTGCCTCTCAGTCTGAAGCTCCAGGGCAAGTAAAAAGGCCTTTTTCACAGGAAGGTCGGGTATGTTTCAGTTTGCTGTCTGTGTCATGCCTTGGTGATAGTAGCCTGCCAAGAATTGTCTCTGATTGTTTCAGTTTTATGGGGACCAGAAACAGGCTTCCCTCATCACTGGAGCCAGGCACTCAAGGGATGTCCCCTGTGTGGGCTTCACATGCCCCCCGGCTTTAGCAGGCCCAAGAGGAGCCTGGGTTCTGGGAAAGCCCACTGGCTTCAACAGAGCCATGGACAAGTGCAGGGCCGGGGCAATCCCATCAACTGAAGTGGGATTGTGGGAGAGCATGTGGGTGAGCAAACTTGCTGGCTGCAGGGGAGCTTTTGGAATGCACAGGGAAAGGGCAGGCCCTCTGGCTGCAATAGGGCTGCAGGAGAGCAGGATGACAGGAGAGCATGGGGATGGGGGCAAGTTGGCTGGTGCCAGCAAAGTGGAAGGAGTGCATAAATGGCACCTCCCAGTTCCAGCACTAGCAAGGTGAAGTGAGAATGCAAAAATAGTGCCTGCCATCCATTCCGTTTCCAGAGAAAGTCCCAGCTGACTCCTATGCTTCCACCAGACACTTTAAGATTAGCTAATGAATCTTACTCGGGTATGGTCCAGTTGCTTTTCAAATTGCTTCTTTTGTGCTTTAGACCATTAGCTTCTTAAGTGCAGAGAATAAATGTTTTGTTCACCTTTGTATCTCAGATAATGCATATATGGCCAGTGAGATCTGAACAAAGAAAAATCTTTTGATCACTTGTCACAGTTAGAGGAATAGGCTATTTTTTTAATTGGAAAAATTGTATTGAGTGTATTTGACATATAATGTGTAAATATATGGTGTACAATATGCTAACATGATATATTTATATATTGTAATATAATTTGATTATTGTGGCAGTATTAGCACTTTTGTCATATTACATGACTAGAGTAAGATATTGTTGTCTATATTCAATACATTGTGCATTAGATCTGTATGTCTTATTTACTATTCATTGCAAGTTTGTACCTTTAAATGATATCAGTTATATCCCCCACCCCAGATCCCCTGGTAACTACCATTTTACTCTGTTTTTTAATGAGTTTGACTTTTTTAGATTTCACATACATATCAGTGATTGCATGCAGTACTTGTCTTTCTGTGTCTGACTTGTCTTATTTAGCACAGTGTGCTCAAGGACCATCCATGTTGTCATGAGTGGCAGGAAATCCTCCTTTCTTGTAGCTGTATAATATTGGGTTGTATGCCTATATCCCCCATCTTTTTTATCTATCCACATTTAGGTTTTTTACATGTCTTGGCTTTTATGAATAATGCTGCACTAACATGGGAATACAGATATATTTTGGAGATCCTGTTTTCATTTTCCTTGCAAATATACCCAGAAATCATATGGTAGATCTATTTTTAATTTTTTGAGGAACCTCATTATTGTGTTATATAACAATTGGGCCAATTTACATTTGTACCAATAGTGTGTATAAGGGTGAGAGCAGGTTTTTATATATAACAATAATCTTATAAGTAACACTAATTTAAAGAATTGAATTGAAGTTCTGACTTACTATGGTATCTGCATAATTATCTAGGCCTCAGGTTTCTTCTGTAGCTTTACTGTCCTCCCTAGGGTTTGGTGCTCATCCTTAATTTCCAAGATGAATCTTTAGCCATCATATCCATGCTATTATAAGCAGAAAAATGTAAGGAAGGAACAAAGAACATGATCCTTTCCACCTTTAAGAATGAATTCCATAGGTTACTTACATCCTTTGTATTTATATCTCATAGGCCAGAGCTTGTTCACATAATTATATCACACTGTAGTGGTGGCTCAGTTATGTAGTTTTTATTATTAGTGTCCATGTACCTGATAACAATACAGAAGGTGTATTACTGAGAACCCTAAATTCATTTCCCTAGAAGAAAAGCCTGAGATGGGGATTTTTGTGCAAGTGGAATATGGAGAGAGTGCTCTCAGGAGTAAACATACAGGGGAAAATACCAGACAAAGATGTGTTTTCAAAAGTCTGGCCTCAGCCTGATCCCACTGGGAGCTATGGAATATAAATTTTAACACAGAATTTATTCTGCCTTGAAGTAAGATTCCAGGACCTGCATTGTTTAGTCATTTCTGTTCAAGTTGCTCTTGTCATACTAAGGCAATTCTCAAGAAGAGGGTAGAGTTGTGAGCCTTGACCAATCAACACCCACAGCAGCTGGGGAATAGGTATAAAAGCTAGTGAAGAAATTCTGAGTGGGATTCCTAAAACATCTACTCTACTGACAAAGAAGAAGAGACAGATATTGAGGGTATTGAGGGACAATTAGTAGGCATTTTTGCCACATATACTGAAATGACCCAGTATTCTGTTTTAGTTTTATACTTGGTAAACACTCTACCAGTATTTTTTGAATGAGTAATGTGTATTCCTTTTTTTTTTTTTTTTTTTTTTTAAGTTCTAGTTAGTTAACATACGATGTAGTCTTGGCCTCAGGAGTAGAACCCATTGATTTATCTCTTACATATGACATCCATTGCTCAGCCCCAAACATGCCCTCCTTAATTCCCATCACCCATTTAGCTCATCCCATGACCTACCTCCCTTCCAGAAACTCTCAGCTCTCTGTATTTAGGAGTCTCTTATGGTTTGCCTCCCTCTCTTCATCTGTTGACTTTCTCAAATTCCATATATGAGTGAAACCATATGATATCTCTTGTTTCTCTGACTGACTTTTTTTCACTTCACATAATACCCTCCACTTCAACCCCCATTGTTGCAAACGGCAAGATTTCATTCTTTTTCATCGCCAAGTAGTATTCCATTGTATACATGTACCACATCTTCTTTATCCATTTGATGGACATTTGGGCTCTTTCCATAATTTGGCTATTGTTGATAATGCTGCTATACACATTGGGGTGCATGTACCCCTGGGAATCAGTATTTTTGTATCCTTTGGATAAATTCCTAGTAGTGCCATTGTTGGGTTGTAGGGTAGTTTTACTTTAATTTTTTGAGGAATCCCCATACTCTTTTCCAGAGTGGCTGCACCAATTTGTATTTCCTCCAGCAGTGCAAAGGGGTTCCCATTTCTCCACATCCTCACCAACATCTGTTGTTTCCTGAGTTGTTCATTTTAGCCATTCTGACAGGTATGAGGTGGTATCTCATTGTGGTTTTGATCTATATTTCCCTCATGATGAGTGATGGTGAGCATCTTTTTGTGTGTCTGCTTGCCATCTGGATGTCTTCTTTGGAAAAGTGTCTATTCATATCTTCTGCCCATTTCTTCACTGGATTATTTGTTTTTCGGGTGTTGAGTTTCGTGAGTTCTTTATAGATTTTGGACACTAACCCTTTATCCAATATGTCATTTGCAAGTATCTTCTCCCACTCTGTCATTTGCCTTAGTTTCGTTGTTTGTTTCCTTCACTGTGCAGAAGCTGTTTATCTTGATGAAGTCCCAATAGCTCAGTTTTGCTTTTATTTATGTTGCCTCCAGAAACATGTCAAGTAAGAAGTTGCTGCAACAACCTATGATTTTTTTTTTGTTTCCACAACCTGCCTTCTTTAAAATTTTGAATGAATTAAAAAATATTCATAATCTCGGGGCGCCTGGGTGGCTTAGTCGGTTGAGCGTCTGACTTTCCGACTTTCGCTTAGGTCATGATCTCGCGGTTTGTGGGTTCGAGCCCCGCGTTGGGCTCTGTGCTGACTGCCAGCTCGGAGCCTGGAGCCTGTTTCAGTCTGTGACTCCCTCTCTCTCTGACCCTCCCCTGCTCACGCTGTCTCTCTCTCTCCTAGAAATAAAAAAAAAATAAAAAAAAAATATTCATAATCTCAGTACCACCATACCTATCCCTAGCATATATATCTTCCCCTCAGTAGTGCCTTTGCTCAGTTTCTAAGTCACATTCACAAGCAATTATAGAATTACCTCATCAACATTTCTTGAAGAGGAATTTACTGATAAATAGCTGATCTTTCAAATATTTTTCATTCTGGTTCCTAGAAAATTTTTCAATGTCTAAGATATAAATAGATCACAAGTTTACCATGATCAAGATACATACAGACTCCTTATATTCACATTCTTTATATCTTAGGTGAAAAATCAGTATGACTGTTCTCATCCATTTGCTGTGGCCTAGATTTATTCAAGTTTTACAGTAGTATTTCTGGCTTTCAGGCAGGTCTCCATTTAGTAACTGCTTCACGATATAAAATCCCAGGTTATAAAACAAACACTTAAAAGAGGTAATTGAATAAACATTTAACTGATTTCATTATATCTCACAATTATAAATCTGGAGCTATCCATTTTCTCCCATGAAGGTCATAAAAGACAGTCCTATAAAAGACTCAAGGTTATAGAGTGAATGAGTAACATTTGAAGTCCGGTCCAATAGTTTCAGGAAAATGTATGGTCATAAAGCTGAAAAAGAAAAAAAAGGAGAAGAAAATATCATCTTTTCAAGGCAATATCACAAAATTAGTTATATCTTATATTATAGAAAAGTGGCTTAAGTAAGAGAGTTTATTCCCTCATATAAAATAGTTTTCAAATAGGTATTTGTGAACTTTGTATGCTAGTTTGACGGTTTGCAAAGCCTAGGCTACATACATTGCTTTATACCCTGCCATTCTCAGCCTGTGCCTTCTTTTCACAAGGTAACTCCATGGTCTTAGTGCCCCTGAAGAACTAAAATTTTAATGTTATTTAATTGTAAATAATTACATGTGGATCTTAGTGTTTGTTTGAAAATGGTAATGGCACATCATTGTTGACTATTTCCTAGACTATAAACTATGCTATGTATATGTATATACAGGTCTTATTTAGCCTAGAATTCATGTAACATAGATGTAGAAAGGATATTCAACCACAAAACTAATATTTAGAAAAAGTGAAAATCAAGCTAGACCTTCTGATTCCATAATCACTGATATTCATAAATATTTCTTTATAATTAAGTGATGGATATATTCATTATCTTGATCTTGATAATCATTCCACAGTGTACATATATAGCAGATCATCACACTGTACATTTTAAAAATATACGATTATATTTATCTATTGCTCTTTAATAAAATTTTTAAAAATATTTTATAATTGACTTATTTTTTGAGATATCAGGCAGACCCTCCTCCTCTTTTTGCTTCAAATAAGTAAGTTTTTTACATAATTATTTCAATTCATTTTTGATGGTTATTGTATTTAAAGAATTATTAAATCATATCACAACAGATTTTTACTCCATGTAGTCTACATACCTACATAGTGATGGCCACCTGGGGCCCACACTGCGGGGAGGCCTGGGTAGGAGCCAGGAGCCTCTCAAAGCCTCCTCACTCAGCCCTGAGCCCAAGCCACCCCAGAGACCTAGGAGGAGGGAGGAACCCAGAGAGGAGAGAGGGAGGCCGGCAAGGTACTTCCGGCAGCTGAGGCTGAGCCATGTGGTTAATAACAGCCGAGGAAGGAATATTTACAACTAAGGTGGGGTGGACTTTTGGCTTTGACTCTGTAAATCAATCTACTAAGTGGTAAACTAGTCATTAATTTTCATTAAAACAAAAATACTATTTCTGTTATTGAAGAAGTTTTACAGTTACATCAAGTTGCTGTGATTAATTTGGCTGGTAGTTTTTGATACCGTATTCACAGTGAATTGAATGTATTTTCCAGATTATTAAGCACCTACTATAAACCAGTCACTGGGCCAGACATCAGGAGCACAACAGTGGATCAAGCCAGACTAGGCTCCTCCTATAGCTGAGGTCTATTTTGGAAGAGTCTTTGATACAGCAATTAGTTGTGCCCTGGCTTTTAAGAAGGAAAAGAACTGGGTGTCTTAAAGTCACCTCCCAGGCTAACCTAGCATACTTGGTATATAGCTCACCTTCAAAGACTATGTTTTTCCAACTGAAATCCAAGTATTTCTGGAGTTACACAAAGAATTTCCAAAGGGTGTGCCATGAAGTCATTAGAAGGGAATTCATCTCCTAAAGCTCAATTCCCATATGTAACTCTTATCTAAAATTGCCTGATAACTCACAATAGAACTTTTTTTTCATTTTACAAAAGAAAGGCACACCTTTCACCCTTCCCAAATTGCACTATGATGTATTGCCCCAGGATATAAAAAAGACCTAGGTGCCAAACAAAGAGATAATCTGAAATATTAGTTTAAAAAACCAGGTCTTTTAAATTCAGGGATCTTCCTCTCCTGTCTGTATTAATGTATTTCTGATAAATTTGAAGCTTTAATCCAAATTGGTATATTCTTTTTTTTTTTTTTTTAATTTTTTTTAATGCTTTATTTCTAGGGGAGAGAGAGAGACAGCGTGAGCAGGGGAGGGTCAGAGAGAGAGGGAGTCACAGACTGAAACAGGCTCCAGGCTCTGAGCTGGCAGTCAGCACAGAGCCCGACGCGGGGCTCGAACCCACGAACCGCGAGATCATGACCCAAGCGAAAGTCGGACGCTTAACCGACTAAGCCACCCAGGCGCCCCTAAATTGGTATATTCTTAATTCAGATTAGTCAAAGCAATATATAGTAGTGACATTGGCATAAATGTAATTGGAATGTTTTATAGAACTATCATATTTTCAAGATGCATTTGATAAAATCCAGGCATAAATTTTACCTGTTTTCTTTCATATTTGATGTGCACTATGCCCCCCAACAAACAGTTAAAGCCTATTTTGTTAAATCATGCGATGAAATACTTTTCCAATTATCTTTTTTCAGTTCTTATAGTATTTGATATTTTCTCCTTCTTATTAACAAATAAATAAATGTCTTTAACTTTACAAAATAATAAATGTTAACCTAAAACACTCAAAGTATTTTTCCAAGCTCTTCTAAGAGAATTGTGACAAAAACAAACTTGAAAACCACTGCTCAGTGTTTCTAAAATTATGGTCTGATGTATAATTAGATTTTAAAAATCACTAGTGGTGCTAGTTAACAACAAAAACAAAAAAAAGATTCCTGGATCCCACCACATACTTGTTGAATCAGAATTTTGGGGGAAACAAGGACCAGGAATCTGATGGTTCAACATGAAATGTAGAACTTTGTTTATCCATTAAGTTTGAGAATTTATATTCAGGTGTTGGTGATCCTTTCAAGAGAGTTACATGCCCGACAAATTGAAGGACAGCAAGGTGCTTTATAAAGCCATAGTGTATAAAGAATTTTTTGATGGAGGGCACCCAGCAGCTGACATAGTACCCATCACACAGTAGATTGAAAGTGAACGAGTACAAGTTATATACCTCCTTCTAAAATATTAGAAGATTGAATATAAATGATACATCTTCCTTCTAACTTATGTTAAAAATGTATTCTCTAGTTAATGTTTTTACAAAGACTACCTTTTTAGCTAAATTTAATTTTCAAATGGAATCATAGGAAGTGAAGTCATAGCAGGGTGCCTTCCAGATTCCACTGCTGTGATCTTCAAATGAATGAGCACTGCAGATTATTCAACCTTCTGAAAAGTTCTTAATTAAGGAAACCCATAGTGTGCAGAGTAACAGCCTATGTGTTAACCTTGTTGACATGGTGTAGAAATTCCATGTAGATATCTTGTACAAAAGAAAGAAAATGTTGTTCTGGTTCCTAAATTGGAATTTCCAAGTAATCATACTTCTAATGAAACTTGCTGCTATGAATGTCTGTTCAAAGGTTTTGGTTTACAAAGTAAAAATTCAAAAATATCAAACTTTTTGATCACTGAATATTGTTTTCATTAATTAGGTGAATGTGACAGCTCTCTCTTTACCCTAATAGTCCCCTTGGAGAAAATACCATTTTTGTTTGTCTAAACAGTACTTAATGACTACTCTAAAATTAGACTTTAAGACCTTTAACTCCAGAGTGCACAGCTCTATGTCCTTGACTCTGATGTTTATCATGAATATTAATTTTTGATCTTAAAGTCAAGCCATGAAATTTTAATATATTGTCATGCCTTTCCCTTGACAATTTTGGTAATTGCCATAATTTCCTCATCAGCAAGAGTTGTTTGTGGCTTCCCTGGTTTAAAGAGGCTTTAAAATTGGCAGCTCTGAATTCTCTCATTTGTTTCAATGTGAGGCTTGTAGACTTGTTTGCTTTGAGCTGTAACTAGACCTCTGATATTAAAAGACTTATAGTTTTTGTTGGTGTCTTTACACGATAATGGACTCAATGTATTTTTTTTTTTCATTCCATGTTCTAATCACTACCTTTGGGATTACTTTCCTATTAGGGGAGATTTATGTCCCTTGTTCCAGACCTTTTCTCTGTTGCTTACATAAAAATACTGTTTTCCACAAGATGTCTGTAATTTTCTTTAAAATTTGATTCATTGCTAGTACCTGATCATCAGATATCATGCTATACACGTTTAGATTGTTCATCAGTACCTAACATGAAAATTACACAGTACACAAACTGACATCCATATATACTTAAACACATATATTCATATTTTAGTATATGCAATTCAGTTAGAATATTGTTCTATTTTGTTTATTTGTACTTTCAACAAAGATTTATCAAACACTACACATTAGACACATTTTTGTCTGAGGATAGAGAGAAAAATGGAGAAGACACAAGTTGGCCTGAAGACACCACAGCCAATGAAGAAAGACAGACCCATAAACAATTATCTGTATCACTGTATGGCAAATGCTATTAGAGATCTGATGACAAAGTGCAATTGCAGTCATAAAGATGCATGATGGATACACAGGACAGGATACATTGAGCATGCATGAGATGCAATTTTTTGACAGAGCAATGGAAAGGACATTCTGTTTTACACAGTGGAAATGACTCAGTGGCTACCACGGTGATTTGGGAAAAGTTGCTTCGTGAAGGTAAGAACAACAGTTGTATTTAGCCAGAGTGAAAAGTGCAGAGTGGTACATGGGAAGTTAGAAAGGAAGCTTGTAGATAGATTTGAGAAATATCTGTGAATAGAATCCAAAGCTCACAAGTTTTAGTTTTTCCTTAGGAGATGGAGATAGTGATCCAGGTTGGTTTAAATGCCATAGAGAAATTTGCTCTGGGTGTTTAGTCATCTGATGGTTATTTAATAAATTATTTCTAAGAGCTCTTCTTCACCAGGTGATGGCTAATAATCGGAGCCAGAGTTTCCTTTCTGAAGAATCTGATAGTCTTTGAAGGAGAAAACTATTTAAGTCAACAATTTATGTCTAATATAACAAAGGCTATGAGAGAGGAAACAACAGAGTATAATGGACATATAGATGAGTTGTGTGATTCAGAAAAAAATCAATAAAGGCTTCTTTAAGTGTTTAGTTTTGATGCAGGAGTAAAACTTAGCTAGATGAAAAAGGAGGCTTGGAGGAGATCATAGAGAAATAGTCTAAGGCTGGAATCATTATACATGCCTTCTAATTTTCTGACTATAGTAAAGTGTCCACGACTTGAGGTATTCTGAGATGTAGCCATAAAAGTAGGAAAGTATCAGTTCATGATCTTGGATACAGAACTAAAGAAGTAGCACTTTATACCAAAAGACATAGAGAGCCAATGAAATTCTTTAAGCAGATAGATAACAAAATCAGATTTGAATTTTGGGGCACTCATTTGGCAGCAGTGTGTGAAGAAATTGACCGAGAGTTTTGAGCAGCACTTAACTACAGAGTTGTCTTAGATTGTATTCCCCAAGAAGGATACCCTCAGGAAGAATCATTAGAGAAATGATATGGGGACCATAAGGAAGTCATTAAAATGTTTATTATAAAGCCAGTTACTCCTGCGGGCAATTTTGTAAATGAGGTCCCCTGGAAAACTCTGGGAGAAAATGTAGACACACCCTCAGCGTTGTCACAACAAAGGGGAGAGGAAGCTAGGCTATTTTTCCTCTAATTCCACATCTGTCCCTTATTAAGGGCTTCTTCTAGAAGCATTATCTCTTGAGCATTTCTGGGTTGTCTTCATGCAGCCTGACCTTGGTCCCAAGGCCAGATGAAAGTCCTCAGACTGAGAGTTTCAGGTGTTTGTAGGAAGCAGCCTTCATATGGTAGCTGTATGGATGAGGTATTGGCATCATCAGCTACAAGAGCTAATCAGATGGGAAGCACTGAAGGTCTGGACTTAGGCCATAATAATGGGAATCCAGAGAAGGCCAGATCATCACTTTAATAGGATCTGACTATGGATTCATTGTTAAGGATGAATCATCATTGATGACTTCCTAGAGATTAGATAGATTTAAATTTTTTTTTGAGTATAATTGACACAAGATGTTACATTGGTTAAAATGTACAGCATAGTGATTTGACAAGTTTATACATTATATCATGCTCACCACATGTGTAGCTACCATGTGTCACCATAAATGTGATATGACAGTATCACTGACTGTATTTCCTGTGTTGTGCCTTTTGTTCCCATGATTATTCATTCCATAACTGGAAACTGTATCTCTCACTCCCTTTCACCCATTCTGCCCATCCTTTTACCCTCTACCCTTCTAGCAACCATCAGCTTGTTCTTTGTATTTATAGGTTTGATTCTGCTATTTGTGTATTTATTCATTTGTTCTGTTTTTACATTCCAATAATTATTAATTATTACTCAACCACAAAGAGGGATGAGATCTTACCATTCACAATAACACAGATGAACCTAGGTAATATCATGATAAGTGAAATAAGTCGTACTGAGAAAGACAAATGCCATATGATTTCACTTACTTGTGGAATGTAAAAACAAAACAAATGAATAAATAAATAATTATTTATATTATATTTCATCATGAAAAGTTACTCTTTAATCCCCATCACCTATTTTACCCATTCCCCACTCACCTCTGCTCTGGTAACCATCAATTTGTTCTGTTTCTTGGTTTGTTCCTTTTTCCCCCCTTTATTTGTTTTGTTTCTTAAATTCCACATATGAATGAAATCCTATGGTTTTTGTCTTTCTCTGTCTGAGTTATTTTACTTAGCATAATACCCTCTAGGTCTATCCATGTTGTCACAAATGGTACATTCTTATCCTTCTTAATGGTTGCATAATATCCTGGTGTGTGTGTGTGTGTGTGTACACACATACATGTCACATCTTCTTTATCCATTTATCCATAGATATTTGGGTTGCTTGCGTATCTTGGCTGTTGTAAATAATGCTTCAATAAACATAGGGGTATGTGTATCTTTTAAAATTAGTGTTTTAGTTTTCTTTGGGTAAAAACCCATAAGTGGAATTACTGGATGCTATTGTCTTTCTATTGTAAATTTTCTGAGGAATCTCCATACTGCTTTCCACAGTGTCTACACCAGTTTACATTCCCACTAGCAGTGCACAAGGGATCCTGAGGATTGATGGTTGGGAGGTGGGTGGGAGGTGGTCTAGGAGGGTGATGGGTATTAAGGAGGGTACTTATTGTGATGAGCCCTGGGTGTTGTATGTAAGTAATCAGTCACTGAATTATACTCCTGAAACCAATATTGCACTGTGTGTAATTGACATAAAAATGTATTGAGGCCTCTTTTGTGGCACACCATATGTATTCTGTAGAATCTTCCATTTGCACTTGAAAAGAATGTGTATTGTGTTGTTTTTGGATAGAACATTCTGTATATATCAGTTATATCCGTTTAATGGTTCATTCAGACCCACTGTTTTCTTATTGATTTTCTGTCTGGATGATCTATCCATTGATGCAAGTGAGTGTTAAGTCCCTTGCTATAATTGCATTACCACCAATTTCTCTTTTTTCTTTATGTATTTAGATGCTCCAGTGTTTAGAGCATAGATATTTACAGTTGTTATATACTCTTATTGGATTGATCCATTTATCGTCATGTAATACCCTCCTTTGTTTCTCATTACAGTATTTATTTTAAAATATGTTTTGTCTGATATAAGTACTGCTACCTCACTTTTTTTTTTACTTCGTTTGCATGGTAAATATTTCTCCATCTTTTCACGTTTACTCTGTCTGTATCTTTAGGTCTGAGGTGAGTCTCTTGTGGAAAACATATAGGTGGGTCTTGTTTTTATCCATTCTACCACCTTATGTGTTTTGGTTGGAGCATTTGGGCCATGTACATTTAAAGTAATGATTGATAGGTATGCACTTCTTACCAGTTTGTTATTTGTTTTCTGGTTGTTTTCATAGTTTTTCTCTGGTCCTTTCTTCTCTTGCTCTCTTTCTTTCTGATTGCTGTGTTTCTGTAGTGTTATGTTTGAAATCCTCTCTCTCTATTTTTTGTGCATATTTTATAGGTTTTGGGTTTGCTGTTACCTTGAGGTTCATATATAATATCGTAAATATATAACAGTCTATATTAATTTGATGGTCATTTAAGTTCAGTCTCATTCTTTAGGGAAAAAAAAAACTTCTTTCTTTTTTTTTTTTTACTCCCTCCTCCACATTTTATGTATAGAGTGTCTTATTTTACATCTTTTTATTTATAATTTTCTTATGTAGCTATTTCTTTTTCACTTAAAGAAATCCCTTTAACATTTCTTAAAAGGCTGGTTTAGTGGTGATAAATTTCTCTTTTTTTGTTTGTTTGTCTGGAAAACTATCTCTCATTCAAATTTGAATGATAAGGTATTCTTGTTTGTAGGTGTTTTTTTTTTTTTTTTTTCCTTTCAGAGCCATGAATATATCATGCTACTCCCTTCTGACTTGTTAAGTTTCTGCAGAAAAGTAAGCTGACAGCTTTATAGGTTTTCTCTTATAGGTAACTTTTTGCTTCTCTCTTGTTGCTCTTAAAATTCGCTCTTGGGGTGCCTGGGTGGCTCTGTTGGTTGAGTGCTCAACTCTTGATTTCATCTCAGGTCACTATCCCAGGGTCATGGGATTGAGCTCCACATTACACTCTACAGCAAGTGAAGAGTTTGCTTAAAATTCTTTTTCTCCCCCTCTGCTTCTCTCCCTGACTCATGCTCTCTCAATAAATAAATAAATAAATAAATAAATAAAATAAAATTCTCTCTTTATCTTTAACCTTTGACTTTTTAATTATGTCCCACAGTGTGGACCTTCTTGGTTCATCTTATTGGGAACTCTCTGTACTTCTCGAGGTCTATTTCCTTCTTTAAGTTAGGAAAATTTTCAGCTATTATCCTCATATAAGTTTTCTACCCTTTCTCTTTCTCTTCTTCTGCCAACCCAATAATGTGAATGCTTGTTTGATATTGTCCCAGGTATTCCTTAACCCATCCTCATTTAAAAAATGCTTTCTCTTTTTGATGTTCAACTCCAGTGCTTTCCATTACCCTGTTTTCCAGATCACTGATAAATTCTTCATCTGAGAATGTATTGTTCCTTCTGATGTTGCTTTTTTATTTCACTATTGCATTCTTCAACTCTCATCGTTTCTTTTTTATATTTTCTATCTCTTTATAAAAAGTCTCATTGAGTTCTTCCACTCTTCTCTGCAGCCCAGTGAGCATCTTTATGGTCATTTCATTAAATTTTTTATCAGCTATTGCTTATCTTTGTTTTATTTAGTTCTTTTCCTGAGGTTTTGTCTTGTTCTTTCTTTTTGAATATATTCCTCTGTCTTCCCATTTTGTTTGACTTTCTGTGTTTGTTTCTGTACTAGGTGAAACAGCTACTTCTCCTAAACTTGAAAGATGGGTCTTGTGTATGGTCATCCCCTTATGTAGACTGTGTGTGCTTAGTGATTTTTGCTGGCTGGCTGGACCTGTGGCTGAGGGTCCTGGGGATTTCCACACAGCGGGTACCCTGTTAAGACAGCTGAAGCTGAAGTGAAACAGGCCACACTGTCCTGGGATTCTGTGTGCTGAGGCTACCTTGGCAGGACAGCTGAAGCTGAAATAGGTGGAAGCTGGGGTTGTCCTGGGGCTTTCCACACCAAAAGTGACTTGCTGGGGCAGCTGAAGCTGCCTTGGATATAAGCCAGGATACCCCAAGGTGCTCAGTGTAGGTAATGTGACTGGAGCTGAAGCTGATGCAAGTGGCAGTGCTCTGGGCACTACACACAGGGAATGCCCTGGCGGGATGGCTGCAACTGATGCAAGCATGGGTCAGGAGTTCCTGGGACACTTCATTCAGGAAGTATCCTGGCACAGCAGTTGTATCCAAAGCAGATGTCAGCCAGGATGTTTCAGAGTGCTCTGCCCTGGGGGTGTTCTTGCAAACTGAAGCTGGAGTGGCATGGGTCTGGATTGTTCCAGGGTGCTTTGCACCTGTTTCATCTTGGTTCAAATGTTGAGGCTGTAGTAAACACCAGCCAGGGTTGTCCCACTGTACATGCTCTGTGTCCACTTTGGTGGGTCAACTGGGACTGTGTGGGCTAGAGACCTGGGGTTCACTGGAATGGCAGGTCACTTAGGACACCTGGAATATGCATTGACTTCATTTATCAGCCCCTCTTACCTGGAAAGCATTCCAGTACCCACTCTCACCATTTGGCAATGTTCTAGTGTGGGTTTTTTTTTTGTTTGTTTGTTTGTTTGTTTGTTTTATATGGTAGCTACTTTTAAACTGCAGCTTTTTCTCTAGGCTCAAAGATAGACAAATCCGTTCCTGGTTGCTCAGTACTCACTTTCCAATGCATTTTGCAGCATCAAAAAGATTTGGTATGTATGTAAAACCAATATTGAAGCCCCTTTTATAATTGTATTTACTATAAAGAAGTATTATATTATAGCAGTATAGACACTGGCTAGAAACCAGATGACATGTTCTGGTTCTTCGGCCTTCAAATTTCTAACAATGTGAAGCTTGGGTGATATTCTTAATCTCTCAGAGGTTCTCATGGAAAAAAAAAAAGTGGGAATAAATATCGAAGCAACTTTGTACAGTTTACATGAACTAAAGTGTAAGTAAACCTGGCACAAAATTTTCACTTTAAAATAGAAATCACATCACATGTTTTGGCCCTGGACCTATCAAGTTGTTTATCACTAATGAATGAGTGAATCTAGTTGGAGACCTTTCATTTTTCGCGTACTATGTTTGGGAAACTGCCACTAAGCAATAGTGGCTTGTTAAAATATCTGTATTTAGTACATACTTAATACCAATTTATTTCTTGACCCCAAAAAAATCTTTGTTAAAACATTTCAGTCGACTAAATCACTTAATAACTACATACATATTTTGAGGAAAAAATATACATAGAAGAGTTAAAAGTGCAATTTTATTTCTGCCTCAGTAAACATCTTCTTTGTGCTACTGAGAATTTCTTCCTCCTCCACAGGCACATGCTTATGGGACACTTAACTGTGAGAAAGTCTTCAGGTTACTAGAGCTAGGTATTGAGTTACATCCCCCTCCCCTCAATATATGTGTAAATTATCTTATGGTAAATAACCTTTAATCTTGATTTTTTTTTCCCCAAGAATGCCTTGACTTTCATCTGGGAGTCTGATTAGCATTAGATCTGTTCTTTCTTTTCTTTGGCTGAGTAGGAACTCTTTTTTGATTCCTGTTTTCTGTTTTCACAAAGAAAGATATTGTCATCCCTATGCACATATACACAGGGCTAAGTATTCCCCTTTGTCAATCAGGAAGATATTTCTTTTCCAGCTTTCTCTTTCATTTCTGACTTTTGAAGTTTAAGCTTATATAAGAATTAATTTAAACACATTTGTTTGAAACTATCTTTAATCACTTCAGCTAGTTTCTACCTAAGCATAGGGTTGGTTTCTTTCTCAAAGTATTCAGTAGTCTTTTCCAAAATATGTACTTAAAATTACTTTGAAAAAAAAAGATATGTCAGGAATTTCCTTCTGAAGAATTTAGGTTGTGGTCAAAGCAGTGGGTAGGAGTAGAGGTGAAATTAAATCAGCAGTATATTAAGAATTGTTGAAACCGGATGATGGTATATGGGACTGATGTAGTATTCTTTGCTTTTGTATATATTTGAAATTTTCCATAATTAAAAAAGAATTAAGGTCACAGAAATTTAGATAGTTCTCTAAATGTAGTTCTTGTAGTATTTATCTTTCATTTATCAGTAAGCCATAGTTTATAATATATCACTTCAGAAACCAGTGGGTTAAAACAATAAGCATTTGATAGTGGTCATGAGTCTCTAGATCATGTGGGCTCTCTTATGTACCTGCTGTCAACTGTAGGTCATTAGGAAGTTCTCTTCATGTTTCATGGAATCTCCAACATGTTTGGGGGTTATCTGTATATGGGCCCATCTAACATGACCTCAATTGATAAAATCAGTCTCTCCTATCACATTCTGTTGGCTAAAGCAAGTCACAAAGCCAACCCGGAGGCAAGGGGGAGTGAAGTAGACTGCGCCTTGTTGGGACGAACTACAAAGTGACATTGCATTGGGTGCCTGGATATAGGGGAGCCATTAATTGGAGCCATTAATGTAATCAATGCCATATGCAAGCACTTATTGCTTTTAAATCACCTGCTGCTTTCATCGTAATAATTGACCAGTTTGTGTGTCTACTCTTAACTCTCCTCTCCAGCTTCAGTCTAACTACAGGTCACATATTCTTGGATTTCCCAGAAGCACCTCCTATTCAATGGCCTGTGTGTGTGTGTGTGTGTGTGTGTGTGTGTGTGTGTGTGTTTACTTCTTCCCTAAAGCCTTCCTCTGCTCTCTTTTCTTCTTCTCCTCGCTCTGTCTCTAATTAATATCAATTAAATCTAAGCATCCATGTATCTCTTTATCCCTCCATCCATTATTTAATTCAGTAAGTATCTATTGCATACCTATTATGTGCCTAACACTGGACTAATCACCAAAGAATCTAAGACATAGCAAAACCAGACATAGCCTCTGCCCTCATAGGCCTTATGTAGCAAGGAACACAATCACGAGCCACAAAAATACCTGCAAAATTAAAATTATAACTGCTGTTAAAAAGGAAAGATTCATGGTGTTGTGTGAAATTATAATTATTCTGAGTCTTTGATGATTGAACTAATCAAATCTGAGTCTTGGAGTGAGGAAATATAGCATCACCTCAACAAACCTATGTCAAACACAACCTGGAGTGGAAAATAAACCTTTGTTTATTTGGGAAATAACAAGAATAGGTGACCTGTAGTTAGACTGAAGCTGTAGTGAGACCCCGCTAAGATTTGAGGGTAATTTATAATATAGCCTATCCTGATGAACATAAATGGTATTATGATGAACTGTGCTCTTAGATCTTGAAGACACCAAGGTTGATGATAGAGCTTGGTGTGAAGAGGAAATTTTGTTTTTATTTTTGTTTTTTTACTTGTCATCTGTATTTTTTGAGATCAAAGAAGCCACAATGTCTAAGAAACAAAACCAGAAGGGTAAGATTACATTTGGGCCTGGGCGCCTGGGTGGCTCAGTCGGTTGGGCGTCTGACTTCGGCTCAGGTCATGATCTCGCAGTTTGTGGGTTCGAGCCCTGCATCAGGCTCTGTGCTGACAGCTAGCTCTGAGCCTGGGGCCTGTTTCAGACTCTCTCTCAGAAATAGATAAAATATTTTAAAAAATAAAATAAAAGATTATATTTGGGCATAAATCATTAAAAACATAGTTATGGAATAATTATATACATATATATGTTTATATATGTTTTAAAAGGTTCTCTTAATGCACGTGTGTTTTTTTAAATAGTTTATTGTCAAATTGGTTTCCTTATAACACCCAGTGCTCATCCCCACAAGTGCCCTCCTCCATGCCCATCACCCGCCTTCCTCTCCCCCCCATACCCATCAGTCCTCAGTTTGTTCTCAGCATTCAAGAGTCTCTCATGGTTTGCCTCCCTCCCTCTCCCCCCATTTTCCCCCTTCTTCTCCCCCATGGTCCTCCGTTAAGTTCCTCCTAGTCCTCCTATACGTGCAAACATATGGTAGCTGTCCTTCTCTGCCTGACTTATTTTGCTCAGCATAACACCCTCTAGTTCCATCCATGTTGCTACACATGGCCAGATTTCATTCTTTCTCATTGCCATGCAGTATTCCATCGTATAGATAAACCACATCTTCTTGATCCATTCGTCCATTGATGGACACTTAGGCTCTTTCCATGTTTTGGCTATTGTTGAGAGGGCTGCTATGAACATTGGGGTCCATGTGCTCATCATTTCTATATCCCTTGGGTAAATTCCTAGCAGTGCTATTGCTGGGTCATAAGGGAGTTCTATAGTTAATTTTTTGAGGAACCTCCACACTGTTTTCCAGAGGGGCTGTACCAGTTTACATTCCCACCAACAGTGTAGGAGGGTGCCCATTTATCCACATCCTTGCCAGCATCTAGAGTCGAAGAGGAAATGTTTAAAGCAGGTGCTAAAATCTTCCTTGAATGAGGTTGGAAAATGACAGCAGAGTGAGGTAAAGATTATAGAAGCAACTGGCATACATTTCCAAAGAGCAGGATTTTGGAGAAGAGAGTGGATGAGTTATTATTTGGGAGCCACAATGGAAAACGAACAGCAATCCCAGCTTCTTTCTCCAAAGTGCAGACTGTGAGGGTATATATAAATATGCACCACTTGAGATGTTTGCAGGGAAAGTGATAATCACAGAGGAGAGCCAGGTTTTATTTGATTAACGCCAGGAAGAGGAGGAGATGCTGAGGATTTAGCACAGTTATATGATTATGGAGATGTTATACCAGTGGTTACATTGAAAGAATTGTGTGGATACTATATATGAATGAATGAGTGAGTGATTGAATGAATGTGTCATAGAGCATTTTGGAGATGCTAGTGCAGTAAAGGTGTGTGTGTTTTGGTGTAAAGGATGCTCAGAATTTTGGCATCGGTTTATGAAACTAGGGCTGACAGATATGATGAATTCAGTCTCACTATCTCTTTGAGGAGGATGACACATTTGGTTGAGATGATATTGGATCCAGAGGCCAGAGGATTCATATGCTTTTCGTGCCAGATTGGTGGCAAACCAGAACTTCAGATCCCAGCGTCCATTACTACTTGCTAATCTAATCTTTTGTTATTTCCCACTTGTTTAATTGCTTCTAATCTCCCTATTAGGTATTTGTACTCCTCATACTTGTAAAATATATCTGAACTTATTCCTCCCTGCTAAAAAAGCCTTCAGATTTCTCAACTTTTCAACATAAAATCCAAATTCTGTTAAAGCACAAAGGCTCTTTACCATTTCCTCTGTAGGTGTTACTTCAGAGTACCCTCAAGCCAGTTTCCTCTATTCATCTCGCACATTAGTCACTCAGAACTACCCAAAGATTCTTAAAGCTTTATTGTTTCATGTTATCGGACTGGTACCTATACTGTTCAGATTGTCTGCAGTCTCTATTCTACCCTCTCCATTTGGTTAACTCTTCTTCTAAATATAGTTTGACATATGACCCTCTATATGCATTTTTTAATGCTCTTTTGAAGTAACTCAATTAACTATCTGAAGGTTTTGAAAACACCTTGTCAAATACTGCTGAGGCATCTTATTTCATTTTTCTTTAATTTTTTTTTCCTGAAATGTGGGAAAGCATGGTTTTATTTTCCTTGGAAGCTTTCTGTATTTTATATATTATCACTGCTAAAATAATCACGATACATACAAACAAGTTAATGAATTTAAGTACATTTTGATGAAATAAGGGGATGAATGAAACAAAATAGGACATGAAAAAGCCATAACAGCAGAGAAAAAAATCTATAGGAAGTGTGTTTGGAAACAAAGATGGAACTATACACAGTGCAAAAGGGTGGTCTAAACTTTAATTCATCATGTGGACTTGAAGTAACTGGACCCACAACTGCAGAAGTTTATTTTGATAAGCAGAAAGGCTTGCCATCACTTGTACATTTTTTTCCCTTGATAGCAACCTTCATAAATTCTCTCTGCGGGCACTTATCTCATTTCACTGAATTTAAGATGCCAAATATTGTAAGAGACACAATCGATATCTGTACCAATAAACTATGACACAGTGTTTTCTTATCACAGCAATTGTAAAAGACATTCCAGTTTCGGAGCTGATAAAATGTGAGCAAAATGCACATGTCAGCATTGATGAAATAAAGAAATTGATGAAAATAGATAAATAACTAAGTGATTAAACACATGGTATTAGAAAACTTCCAGAGGAAATAAAGCCATGACTTTTCAAACTTTAGGGAAAAAATAATTAAATTAATAAAATTCACTGAAACAACTTGACCAGTATTTGACAAGATGTTTCTGGAACCATAAGAGTGTTAATTAAGTTATTTTAAAACCCACCATGAGAGTTATTATCTCAGACTCTGTAAAGTGAGATGTTAACTTATAGCAAACTGATAAGTTGCAAATTATTTTTGTCTGGGAACATACAAATTAGCTCTCTTTAGAAGAAAAGAAAACTCCAAAGGTTGTAGTTTTATTGCCCTATAAGACATTAGACAGTTTTGTATCTAACTTTACAGTTTTATTCTAGCACCTTTTCTTTTGTCAGAGAGATATTGCAGTGGACACTTGTTAAAAACAGCAAGAAGACTTCATTCAAGACTAATGCAAAAATGGTTAGATATTAAACTCAACTCCGTTGAAACCAAAGTCAGGGGAGCTTTTAAGCATTGGAGTGAGTTAGTAAAAGAGAGACATTCAGGGGATGGTTGGTTAATGTGCTAGGCTATCTGTGTTTGCTCATCAGTGCTTATCAGTCAGACTCCCATCCTGTCGCAGAGACTTGGAGACAGGAATGCTATCCTTCTTGATGATTACATTTCAAAAAGATGGCTCTGAGTGCCTGAGAAAGATA